>NC_069137.1:19840569-19888069 GCF_026914265.1 Mya arenaria
TGTAGACACAAGTATAAAGGGATGGATTTATGGCGGTTCCAGAACGGTTTGGCATTTTTATTATACACTAAATAGTTATGGGAATGTGGTTAGTTCAACTAATATACATTTTAAAATAGAAACAACAACATTAAATAGTTTATCAAGTTGAATTATTTCAATTTAGGAACAATATACACAGGTAAGGTAAAAAAACACTATTTGACAACTAATCAAATTCGTCTCAAAGTTATCCGGGTCATTACAGTTAAAAACTTATTTCAGTACATTAGGTCTTGAGTAATTGCGGCAATGTTTATATTTTTCCTGACAGGATTAAAAAATTGGTCCTTTGAATGATAGTGCAGTTCGTCATCAATCTTGTTAAGATTACGACAAGTACACTTTCCTCTATTGACTAGTAGTACCGCATTTAGTTTTCACCTACCAACTTTGACAGGGAATGTATGGTAACTCACTTATTATTATGGTTTAACTGTACTATTTAGAGGGCATTTTCCAAGTTTTGATAAAAACATGAAACTTGGAGTAATCCGTCTTGTATATGTAATCCGGCGTAAAAACACATTGATGTTGCTCAAAGAAATCAATGTTTTCAAAGCAAAATACTTCACATCCGTATGATAGAATGGGAACAATGGTATCATTAAAAAGCTGTCCAAAGGTAAGTCTACGTTAATAGTTATTTTAGAAATTAGTGGACTTTAAACCTGTTTAGGATAACAACATTTATATGTAAAGTCTGACCTGTGGTCGGGACAATAATATAGTATTTAAAATTACAATTTTGTCAAGAAGTGGTTAGCTCACGAAGTTTGCCGATATTGTATCTTGCCATTTAATGTATTCTTTTGTATGTATTTCTGATACAAAACAGTCAAGATTAAAATTCCGAAATATATTTATTCCAATCATTTCGAGAGAAAATGTTACATTGTTTATACATCACTTATTACATTTTTATGATACGGTTGCAATTATGAAATGACATCTCCGATTATTGCCGTTAATAATTCATTTTAACTAATGTTTTAGTACTTGCGGTTTTGATGTAATCTCATTGATACCGATATACAACATGATTTGAACATTCATTCATTTTGGATCAGTTTGCAACACTAAGTAATACATACAAAACATTCACTAGTTTTAAAATTGCTTAACGCAAAACGATCGATCTGATGTTGTTAAAGGTAAGGAATGATAAATAATATTCAAATTTAGTTGATCTTAAAACAGCTATTCCTTAATATTTCCTGTGGCTTGTTCCGATCAAAAATATTTACAAACTTGTTTTAATTTGTTTGAGTGCTTGTTTCATTAACATACATTGAGTATAATTTTATTCCTATATTTCCTGTGGCTTGTTCCGATGAAAAGTTTATTTACATTCCTCTATTTGTAAGTATACACTTAATGACAAGTGAGGTATTGATATAATACACTCACTGGAAATAATATTGAAAACTTATCTAAAAATGCCAAATGTGAACAGAACACTCAGAACCCTACCGGAAGTGAAATCAACAACATTGGATTTATTAATAGAATGCCATTCTATATTTAGATCAGAATGAAATTAATCCCAGTAAATATCATATATATTTTACTTCGTTGGCTTTCTCGACGAATGAGAGAGCGTGTTATTATTGTCCATATGATATTGTTGCTAACATGTTCATTTTCATTTAAGACAAATTAAATACGGTATATGATATATTGAAATTGTGTATTAGATAAAGCGCAATGTAAGCAGTATGAGCATGCTGTTGTCATATTAAACGAATGTAATTGGTATGATAACATTCTGTTCTACACGCGCATTGACAAAACAAGTGTTCATAAAGATATAAGTTAGTGCTATATTAATACGCTTTAAAATGCAGTAAACATTGCAAAAAAATCCTCACTTACAAACTCTTGTTTGGATTTCAAAATCTAAACAATAGTACTGATAAACATATCGATAGAGTTAACGTCTATATTTGTTAGACGAGTGGGTGTATACGATTAGCTGGTGATGTATATGCACACTGAAAAAATGTGTTTTGTGACATTGATGAAAGTATTTCAGTAGTTACTTACAGAAATGAATTATATAAGAAGTATAGCTAATTGATAACATAACATAAGCGGTCTTGACATCCTAAATAAGGTTAAATGCAACATAAATGTCCCTTTTTAAATAGTTTTGTTAAAACATAATTCTACTGTTTTGTCATTAAATTACCACATTTATTTTGCCAAATATACTGAATCCATATAATTGAGTATTTGTACATTTGCATTGAAAACAACAATCCGTTGTTTTTTTAGACGCATAATGGCTTCCGTACAACAAACGCCATAGCGTTCAACATAGCGCCTCACAAGCTCAACTTATTGTTATTTCACAATTACTATACAATTTGACCCTGTCTCTATTTTGTTACATTCATGTGTCTCACAGATTCTCTCTAAATTATTGCAATACCAAAAATTATACCTCCAAATACAGCACACGCAGTTTATGCAAAATGAGTTCCTGAGTGAATTAGTTTCTGGATTTAAATACTTTTAATATGTTTTTTTCAAGTTTAAATATTAGGGCGCAATATTTGAATTTTAAGTACAAATTGATGTACAAGGATGTTGAGATATAAACTTAAAGTAAATCTATACAATATATGCAAGAAAGCACAAACTAGCTGCATTAAATTGTAAACTGATTCTTCATCAAAATTGATATTTGTCGCTGTAAGAAAATGACGTGATTATGGCTTTCGTAGTAATGTTTTCAGACGCCTTAACAATCACAGAGTATAGGCCGATGACATACGTTATTTATCTAATAATGCATGATTCTTTAAACTATTGCCTAGCATTATAAGGTTTAATTCACAGTCTTACTTTTGTCAAATAAACATTATGTGCAAATGGTGTGTTACCAATCTTTATCTGCGACAATGATATTGCTGAATTATATGTTTTGCAGAAATACGAAAAAAATACATATTTGAAATCCGTCAAGTTTAAAAAAACACATCATTTTAAAACAAAGAAATCAACAGTATGACAATTGTCAAAAAATCCGGAAGAGTATGCACTTTTAAGGTATATAGCATGGGAGAATTCTCCAATTTAATACGCCAAAAAAAAACGAGTGATATACCTTTACATAATGAACAGTTTTTAACACTAAGTGGTAAACGATTTTAATATGTGTTTAACAAATATTGATAGTTTCCTAAAATCATTTTCATTCGTACTTGTTAAGAGGATTAGGAATTTAACATAACTTGGTGTAACATAAAATACAGGTTTTATTAACGTTTTTCTCAGATTTAAAAAATCAGGACATTCTATTATATAGTGGTATTCGTCACCTATCGTTCTATTGCAACGCGTGCATTTTCTATTCTCGTATGGGACATTACTCCATCGACCAGTTTCACTTGGTAATTTGTGATTTCTCATTCGTAATTTTGCATAACTTTTTGTATTTATGTCATAGGTGTTATAAAGATATGTTTCCATTTCAAACTTTTCTTTAAATGTTTTATAAAATCGGAAGCATGTGGATCTGTTTAATGTACTGTACCAGTCAGTTATTAACAAATCTTTTAACTTTTGTTTTACTGAGAGAGTTTTGCAAATTGATCATTAGCATCGACAAAAAATACATTAAACTTTTTGCTTCTTTTAAAAAATCATGAATCATATATAAACGATTAAATATATAACGACAAGAGTGTGATAAAAATGATGATTTTAATAAAAATAATATATTGAAATATTTCTTATCTCAAGGGAAACTAATTTTAGAAAATAACCAGAAATATTACAAACCTCCTTCTGTTACAGTGCATATTGGTATTATTTGAGAAGAGATTGAAATATATAAAATCAACACGAAATTACAAATCATATACACACGAAGATCCACCGAGGTCAAGTACAAAGTTCAAAAGATAACCTGCGGTGTAAGCGAAACGCGTTGTAGTTTATCCGCACGGTAGTTATAAAACAGTAACACCCATTCTAACAGTTATTAAGCAATTAAGACACATTAATAATTAAATGGTATAGGCTGATGACATTCATTTTTTAGTTTTCAATTAGGCTAACTTGTTTAATTATTGACATATACGAGTATTTATCAAATGTGAATGGTGATTTACCAACCTATATTCGCTACAATGATGTTGCTGAATTGTATAATTTCGGAAAAAACGAACAAGAACTTTTAAAAACCACAATGTTTCCACAAAAATGTTCTTTCACACAAATTGGTTGTTAATGTATGTTTGATTTCACAGTTATCGTTGTCGTGTTCACTGGGTCTGAAGCACAACAGTGAATGGAGACATGTGATAGTTTTATTTAGTTTAATAAAATAGCTGTTCAGAATTAAATACATCATAAAATAGGATTATCATCATCTCAAAAGTGTAGAATTTAAAGCATTTGTGCCTGTGTATATGTGATTTGGGGGAATTGTTCTCTTTTATGAATATGTGTATACTCTTTATTAAATTGTAGTCAACAAACAGGTTGTGTTTGCACACAGTAAGCATGCGCAACTGCAACTAAAATAATGTGCATATGTGTCCAAACAGTACAGCAATAGGGCTACTAAAATAGGAATTCTATCTTTGAAGAAAACTATTAGTTGAACAAAATAAAGGCACAACGAATGATAACTTTGAAAGTAAAATCATAAAAGTTTTCAATTGCACAGCTCTATGGTGTCATCTTTGAATTTTAAAAGTTAAATTTGGTCACGTTATGCGGTTTCCGAACAAAACGCAAACACACTTTGAAAAAAAAGAGTAAATGTACAAAGAAAAATATGGTTGCCAGAAAGTCGAATAAAATTTTAAAAGCTATTCAGAGAATACGGGAGTATAACTCATTCAGCAGCATTTAGACCAAGAATGATAAAATGTATAATCATTGCGCGAATCACAGTCTAATATTGTCATCGTTAAATGTAAAAAGTTCAACTAATAAGTTCTAATAATTGAATAGTTATGCCCTGGACATAATTTGTTATGAAGAATTAACAAGGAGAAATGACTTTAAAATAAGTTCAACAGCGTTGTGATACCTTTTAGTTTTACATGTATAAATTGTCGTTCGTAAATGTTCAAAAATGAGTACGCATACGCATAAACAAGGTTTGTATCATATCATAATGAAGAATGGTAAGTAGCTTTGCAAAAGAGTGCCATACTGTTCACATTGCAACATTTATGAGTTCTATGTTTAAGGTTTCAATCAATTCCCTTAATGGTGTCCGATTTCTGCTTTCTGAATAAAGGGCATATGCAGGGCTGATATTGTTTGGAATATTTCACATACTTTGAACGTAACACACATCATTATATGATCGCAACATGCTTAATAGGTGGAGTGTAAAGCCCTTTTAAGGGAGTTATGCTAAGGTATCCGATTTTTATTGATGTGACTAGTGCATGCCTTGTGACCCCATACTATGTAGCTATCAAGTGAAAAGGTTTCATTAGTTTCATGAGAAAAGCAAGAATTTATACAATTAATGCAACATAAAACTTATAAAAAAATACAAACAACAATAGATTTACGTATAACAGTGTCTTGGTCATTTATTTTACATATCATTAATCAGAAGCAAACATTGTTTTTAAATGATATCATGAATATATTGATCACATTACATAACTATTTATATAATAAGTAAGTGCTCAATGTAATATCTATTTAGGGTTTAAATCGGATAATTTAATATGTTTAATTTGTAATGTCATCAATTCGGAATCGCATCTTATTATTAGCAGCTTGAAATAGCCGCCGTACTATAGTAATGTTATTAGATATTTGTGTGTGTGGAATTTCAATTAATTTTCATGTCATGCTGACAATTTTGGCTCTATCTTAAAATTATTTTTACAATAGTTGTGAAGTGTATTTCAAAGCAAACAAATAATGAATGTAAAACTGGAGTACAAAATATCGAGATAGCATTGATAGGCAAGATCAAAATAAATCCGTAATTACAAATTCATTTCTCTTGGTGACTGACTGACTCACTGACATCACTGAACGACTGACTCACTGACATCACTGACCGACTGACTAACTGACTGACTGACTGACTGACTGAATGACAAACTGACTGACTGACTGACTGACTGACTGACTGACTGACTGACTGACTGACTGATGGAATGACTGACTGACTGACTGACTGACTGACTGACTGACTTACTGACTGAATGACTGACTGACTGACTGACTGACTGACTGACTGACTGACTGACTGACTGACTGACTGACTGACTGACTGACTGACTGACTGACTGACTGACTGACTGACTGACTGACTGACTGACTGACTGACTGACTGACTGACTGACTGACTGACTGACTGACTGACTGACTGACTGACTGACTGACTTGACTGACTGACTGACTGACTGACTTGACTGACTGACTGACTGACTGACTTGACTGACTGACTGACTTGACTGACTGACTGACAACAGACTGACTGACTGACTGACTGACTCACATACTCACATACTCACTGACTCACTGACTCACATACTGACTGACTGACTGACTGACTGACTGACTGACTGACTGACTGACTGACTGACTGACTGACTGACTGACTGACTGACTGACTGACTGACTGACTGACTGACTGACTGACTGACTGACTGACTGACTGACTGACTGACTGACTGACTGACTGACTGACTGACTGACTGACTGACTGACTGACTGACTGACTGACTGACTGACTGACTGACTGACTGACTGACTGACTGACTGACTGACTGACTGACTGACTGACTGACTGACTGACTGACTGACTGACTGACTGACTGACTGACTGACTGACTGACTGACTGACTGACTGACTGACTGACTGACTGACTGACTGACTGACTGACTGACTGACTGACTGACTGACTGACTGACTGACTGACTGACTGACTGACTGACTGACTGACTGACTGACTGACTGACTGACTGACTGACTGACTGACTGACTGACTGACTGACTGACTGACTGACTGACTGACTGATGGACTGACTGACTGACTGACTGACTGACTGACTGACTGACTGACTGACTGACTGACTGACTGACTGACTGACTGACTGACTGACTGACTGACTGACTGACTGACTGACTGACTGACTGACTGACTGACTGACTGACTGACTGACTGACTTACTGACTGACTGACGTTCTTAAATTGTCTGTTAACACGCCATAACAAATGGTGATTTTATTTTAAGCGAACGGATGTACAAGCAATTTGTGCTTCGTGTCGAAACCGATATAACTTCGTAATATGTATTTAATGTATATATAATTCACACTTTTGTCAAAGGATCAATGTTGCGAAAATTTAGAATTTTTATACATAGGAAGAGAATAACATATTGATTATTAGTACAGCTTTAACAAGCAAAAAAAGCTTGCCGTTGATTTCATTTACCTCAAAACATATGTATTATCAAATTTATTTAAGATTCATGTGCATGTGCATGAAGACTTGTGATTATTTTATAAGGTTCATAACAGTATGTGGTAGTTGTAGTAGTAGTAGTAGTAGTAGTAGTAGTAGTAGTAGTAGTAGTAGTAGTAGTAGTAGTAGTAGTAGTAGTAGTAGTAGTAGTAGTAGTAGTAGTAGTAGTAGTAGTAGTAGTAGTAGTAGTAGTAGTAGTAGTAGTAGTAGTAGTAGTAGTAGTAGTAGTAGTAGTAGTAGTAGTAGTAGTAGTAGTAGTAGTAGTAGTAGTAGTAGTAGTAGTAGTAGTAGTAGTAGTAGTAGTAGTAGTAGTAGTAGTAGTAGTAGTAGTAGTAGTAGTAGTAGTAGTAGTAGTAGTAGTAGTAGTAGTAGTAGTAGTAGTAGTAGTAGTAGTAGTAGTAGTAGTAGTAGTAGTAGTAGTAGTAGTAGTAGTAGTAGTAGTAGTAGTAGTAGTAGTAGTAGTAGTAGTAGTAGTAGTAGTAGTAGTAGTAGTAGTAGTAGTAGTAGTAGTCTTCTTTTTGTGCATTGAAATAAATTGTCATGCGTGTAACATCACGTGATGATTAAAGCTTTTATGACAGACCACGATCGAAGATGTTTCACATATCTCACAATAAGCAAAAATATGTCAATTAGCCAACTTTTAAGATTAACAAGCATATTCAAATACATTTTGAAGTGTACCATTAAAATAAAAGATACAAGATTTCTCAAACACATTTTGACCGACTGTTATTTTTGTCCATATTGACGCATATTTCAAGAAAACAATCGAATATAACTAACGTATACCACGGTTGGCTTGCTATACGAGTATATAAATACCAACAGTAGATTGTAACATCATTGTCCTCCCTTTTGAAATTGTTTCACATATATACAAAGGTAATATATATAGCCCGGAATTGACTTAATTGGGTTTTCCCATGCCGGTACAAATAAAAGGTGAATATCGAGCTATTGAAATTCATGTAACAGTCCAATGACTCTATTGTCTCCGAAGTAACGTGTGTATATAACAACGGTTTAATTTTTGTTTGTACCGGAGGATTAAGCTGGGAAAACCCGAATAACTATAATTCCGGGCTTAAACTATTAAGCATGCATGGAATACAGTGCGATGTGTTCATATTTATATTTGAGGAAATACTAACATAAGATCTACGATTAATAATTTGTTATGTTAGACGAGTAGATGTGATATTGATGATCTACAATGAATAGACTTGGATAGATGTGTTTATTCCGACCTGAATATGTGTTATACACATCAGTTAAACTAAAATAAAATCCAACATTGAAACATAATAGTTTCATTACTGTTACATTATCATAGCCATTCAGATGTCAAAATGTATACTTGAAATAGATTACGATATATCCAACGTTACATTTCAAGAAAACAACATACATACCGTGATAGCTCTTATTTACTCATGGAATCATAAATGCATTCAGTTATAGGTAAACAACTGGAGTGTGTATGATGATTTTGTGATGTAAAAAAAGATATTAATGTTAACGAAAAAAAAAGAGTTTTTTGCATACATAAAGAACACCTGAATTACAAATGGGATAAAATGACGATTGATTAAAGTGGACAATCGGTTGTTTCTCTGATATCGGAGATAAAAAATAGTTCCATCAAATATTTTGTTATCCCTATCAGTTAAACACATAAAGAAGACATATACATTATTATTTATAGAAAGCATGAAATATAATCGGCACAGTATGATAGGTTGCATACAAATCTTTAAAATGAACGGTTCGCAAAAGACGGTTAAAGGCAATTATAGGATTAATTAAATCAAATCAATCAGAATAACATATGTGACCTATTGCAAAGCCGTTTGGCTACATCTTGTATTTGTTTGTTCAAGTTTCACTATCTGCGATCTGATATTTTGTCAGCAGTCTTATATTACTAGTGCCGATGTATTTTTTGCATAAATTGGCTCGTTCCAAGACAAAATATTAAAAGCTGTCAAAATAATCAATCTGTAAGAGTGCAGCTTTAACTTTTAACCGTAATCGCATTGTTACGAAGTTGGTTTTTATTAGATGTTTACATTAAGGGATTGTGATTTTTTGAGATGGTATCCCTCAAAGCATACTACGAATGCTAATTTACTTGGGCAATATCTGTTGAAATATGTAAGGCATAAAATGCGACCCCTGATTGATATGTGTTGAGTTCATAAAGGTAATATTTTGCTATGAAATGTTTAAAATGTTGTAAACTTAGTTGTAAATTTGATTTGTAATAGTAAATTTCTTATTTATTATTATTTCCGACCATTGTTTGATTCAAATTCGGTTTCTCTAATTGAATTAAGTTAGTTATATCTTCTTTTTTGAAACTTAGTTCATCGCATTGCAACTAATTACCACGCGTATCAAATCACGCGATGATTAAAGACGGAGACGTATCATACGGGCTTGAAGACAAACGCGAAGCTTATAATACCTTTTTTCTTCTGCATATAGTCAGAAAATGCGGGGTCATCAGTTCAGCAAAAAAACAGTGGCGTTTTTCGCAATATTTTTCAGAAGTTTTTAACATGCTTGTAGATTAGTGATTTTTCTTTGTGCTGTGTGCAATTTACTCTTCCTAACTGCTGTTTCGACTTGAGATAGAATATGGTCAAAAATATTTTCTTCTCATTTTTTTCTTCAAACACAATCTATATGAATTACTTATTTGCTGATTTTTGGACCATCTGTTGTCTAGCCCTTTCATAAACCATCTAGCTGCCAATGTGAGTTTTAGATACATATTGGACAGTTTATTGGAATTTATTCAGTATAAAGAAATATGTTTCATGGCTAAAAGCGTAGTACTTAATCAGGGCTTTATCTATTGTACCCACGGGTTTGACTTTCGGACCCATTCCCAAAGCAAAATATAAGATGTTTTTTCAATCTTCAGAATTTTTTTTTAGAAAGTCTTTAAAATGTACTGGTTCATTTTCAACATCCTAATAAATTATGTGATGTAAAGTTTTTTTGATAATTGTGCTCGGAAATCATTGATTTTCATCACATTCAGACATATCTGTATGAACTATTATCTGTCATGATTGATTAATTGCAATAGATATTTACACCTAAGGATTGATATTTCAGCCATTTTGGTTCTATTAAAGGGAATTAAACTAATATAAAATCATTTCCTAATTCGCAGGAGACTAAGCTGTCTAAGCTCTTTCTTTTAACAGTTAATTTTCCCAATTTCAGCATTTTCATGACGCAAAATTATCCAAAATGTCTAGGGTCTTTTTCCCAAATTGGGCAGAAAAAGCCTGTTACTTAATAATGTTTTAGGAAAAATGTAATTCAAGGGACATTTTCATAAACTTGAGATCTGTTTTTGTAATGATACAAAAATAAGCTGATTCTTCATCTAATACAAAAACTAAATAATGTCTAGACTGTCAAATGTGAGGTTGCATCTGTAAACTTCATCTTTGTTTAGGAAATCTGTAATATAACTTTCACCCCAGAACAATAAGTATCAATATAAGAAGTAAAAAATATTCTAGTTACTATTTCCTCATGTCAGGGACATTCATTAAAAAATCAAAGGAAAAAACTGTTAAATACTATCATGTTGTTGTTTTTTCTAACTTTTAATAATATTTATTCCATGTGTTCGGTCGGTTTTACAGTCGGTCGGTCCGTTGCAACTTTGTCCGGAGCAAAACTTAAAAAAACTACTGGATGGAATTGGATTAATCTTCATACAATGGTAAAGCATAATGAGAGGAAGTGCCGTGTACAATAACCATAACTCTATTCTTGCTTAATACTGAGTTATTGACCTTTGTTATTTTTTTGTCTAGAGTATAACTTGAAAAGTACTAGATGGAATTCATTGGAACTTCATACACTGGTAAAGCAAAATAAGTGGAAGTGCAGTGTTCAAGAACCATAACTCTACTTAAGCTAATTACTGAGTTATTCCCCTTTATTTGATTTTTGCTGTCAATTTGTTTTTCCAGACATTAACTTACAAACTACTATATGGAACTTATTGAAACTTCATACAATGGTAAAGCACAATGAGAGGAAGTGCAGTACAGAAGAACCATAACTCTATTCTAGCTAATTACAGAGTTATGGCCTTTATTTTTTTTTCTTGTCCCGAGCATAACTTGAAAAACTATTGGATGGAATTTAATAAAGCTTCATACAGTGATAGATCATGATCAGAGGAAGTGCCGTTCATAGGAACCTCAAATTTATTTCAGCTAATTACAGAGTTACTGCGCTTTGTTGTTTTTTTTTCTCCGGGCATAACTTGAACACTATTGGATGGAATTTAATAAAATTTCATACAGTGATAGATCAAAATGAGATGAGGTGCAGTTTATAGGAACAGCAATTATATTTCAGCCAATTACAGAGTTATTGCCCTTTGTTACTTTTTTGTCCGGAGCATAACTTGAAATCTACCGGATGGAATGTAATAAAACTTTACACAATGGTACAGCACAATGAGAAGGAGTTCAGTGTACATGAATCATTACACTCTTTTAGCAAATTACAATGACAATAGTCCATAAAATAAAGTTGTCATTTATAGGTTGGCTTTCCAAATAGTTGACTGCAATTTCATATCAGGGCGGGGTTCGGGGGAATTAATCACCTTCAGTGATATATCTAGTTACCTTTCAGGTGGCCCTGCAGTGCCAGATGAATGAGTTGTTTTTGTCTTTGCGCAAAATATAGTGGGGAATGGGCTACCAAGAGTCCCTGGGGTTCGGGGGCATTTGGCAGAGATTTTACCATTTGTTCGTCTCCGCAGGGCGGCGATTTTAGCCGGGGTTGGCTTGACCGGAAGTCAAAGTCTCTGCTATTCCCCGGACCTGGGGGTGGGTGGTTACAATTGACTAGTGCATAAATGCCAGCTTCACCAACCCAACTCGAAGCCTTTAGTCAATGTCCTTATGAAAATACGATTTTAGCAATTACATAAACCAGGTATAGTTGACATGTTTTAGTAGTCCAATTCCTGATTAACTTAATTAATTTGTTATTGTTTGCAACAGGTTGGAGATGGGGATGATGACGGACCAGCCAGCAGAACTCAAATTGGATTAGGCATCATGCGGTAAATAATTAGTATTTCACAATCACTTTATGAAAATGAATCCAAACAGTAGCGGGTCTGAATCTTTTAAGTTTATTACATTCCTGAATAATATTGTTTCATGCTGGTTGTAAATTATTTCCGGTCACGGCCATGAGATTATATAATTTTCTAATTAACTGTTTTGTTATAAATTTCAGGTTTTTGACTTATCCCTCAATATTTCTTAATATATTTCAACATTCAAAGCACAAATGTATTGGTTCTTTTTTATAGCCACCTGGTTGCTGAAGCTCGAGATGACCTTTATGGACAAAAAATCCTGTTCAGGATAGCTCTGTCTGGAATTCCATACCACCTCCACGGAATGAAAAATGTCTTCAAGTAAGAAGAGATTCTAAGCAAGTGCATTTCTGACTCCTCCAAAATGCTTCTTTGTAGTCAATTACCTTGGAGTTGTTTAATACTATTGCAAAATATTCAAACATAATATATTTCATCTATTTTGTCTTGATCTTTGAATCCGTCAAATTACACTATGACTATCATTTACAGGGATGTGATTCGTCCGCGGATTCACGGAATTCAGCGGATCTAATGGCCCCAGGGACACCCCCTCCCCGAAAAAAATAAATAATTTTTACTTCAAATTTAAACTCATGAGAACCCTCAAAAGAGCTTCTAAAAAGCCAGTTTTTCTTCAACGGCAGTGTGCGTTTTACCCCAAAAGTGCCCCAAGAACCTATGGCCGAAATGCTTTCATCCCTCCAGCTGCCAGGTCAATCACATCCCTGCATTATGTGACTATATCAACGTTATCAACGTTGACGTCATTTGATGTTGACGTCATTTCCTGGTTATTATATATATACAACCTGATGAAGGCCGAATGGCAGAAACGTTGTTTCATAAATAAATAATTTGTGTTGAAGTTGGACTTCTTTAGTTATCACCATATGTGACTATATCAAATTTATGACTACATAAAGAAGTGTGTATGCCACAAATGATTGTTAACTGGTATACCTTCACAGTAGTAGTTAGTACTTAGTACTTAGTTATTCTGTTAAAAACATTGCAATTATGTTATTTGCAGATTCTGACGTGCCAGAAGCTTGAAGTGGTCAAACAATTTGAAACTGGATGCAGCACAGAATCCCATATTTCAAGAGAACGCAGATATTAGTCACCCCTGTCAAACTTGTTTGTGTAAATAATACTAAATGTGACATTTACAGCAAATATGTAATAATTGAGCAACAAATAGACAATTGCAAAACTCTATTCTGTTAATTTTGTGCCATATTTTGCATTTAAAACCAGATACTTTCAGTTTTGCTGGTTTGTTCGGTTTCTTTTATTCATGATTTTTTTCAAGAAGACACCAGTTCGGTGTATAGAAGTTATGGCGTTTTAACTGTCAATGAATCCAAGATCACTGTATGTTGTTGAACTGATATATATGTTAAACATTGAAGATCCAGCTGTCAGTACAGGAAACATTGATTGTGCTTTTGAGAACACTGAATTTTATCAACATAATTTGACACTGTACATAGTGCAAGCATTCTTTTTCAAATCTATATAAATCAATAGTAGATAACTGTAGCCTTAATTTGTGCACATTAACATATGTGAATAGTTTAATAGCCTCTTGATGTCATTCTGTATAAATTATAAAATATAATCATTTTCATTGTTTCAATTGTTTTCTTATATAAAAAGTTTTGGAACTGAAATTTGGTGTTGCTCTATTGGCTGGTACACTCAACAAATATAAAAAAAATATATGAAATAGTGCTGAGTGAGCTCAGCTGACAGTTTTTCACTGGGTTCTTATTTGGGTGTATTCCATCAATATCTCTGACTTGATTAATTTTATTTTAGTTCTATATAGGTGCTAAATTTAGAATATATTTTCAGCTATGTTGAATGTTGATTGTAATTGTAATTTATCATTTCTTTTTAGATCACCCTGTGGGTTAAACATTATATGAGGGTTAGACGTCATTTGTTTGTAATTACACCTTAATAAGTTTAATCTGTAATACACTGGGTCTTGAAAGTCCCATGATATGAACAATTGGTTTTGACTATGTTCATGCTTCATTTAGAATAAACCTCATAAGAGGTCATAACACATTGGGCCTTTAAAAGTTAGAAAATTTTAACATTAATTTATTCATACAATTTTATTTCCCACCAGATGTAAAAAACAACAACTTTTTTATCAAAAAGCAAGACAAAAAGGTCACTGTTGGTGATCTGTAAAAAATACATGTATTGATGCATATTTAACTGTCACAGGTCTTTTGGTTTATACCTGATTTTAGCAAAGCTGTTTACAATATTCATTTATTGAAATTTAGATAATTTTGATCATTAGACATGATGTTTGTCAGATTTGTCATTGCAAACACAAATTATTTTATTGAAAGCATCGTTAATATAATTCTGTAATTAAAGCGGAATTATATTTGTCCTTAAAATCTAAACAACACATTTGTTCATAATTAACATTTTTGCAACTTTTTTGGCGGGGGTGTTGTGGATGTTTTTGTAACAAACAAATAAGAATATATTCTCTATTCTCACTGACATATGTTGCAGACAATTTTCCAGAGCAGCTTTACTACATATTGTTCATATACAATCATAACTATTAGTAATTGATTAAATGTTTTGCCATGTTTTACCATCATATTTAAATAGATTTTTGTCGATTCAATTCTAGTTAAAATTATAATTACCCCTGCTTGTTATATACTTCAGTGCAACATTATTGATATGTGATTCTTTTTAGCTTGACTATTCGAAGAATAAGGAGAGCTATCCTAGTCACCCGAGTGTCAGCGTCAGCATTACAACTTATGTTGAAGTTTGCGTACCACCTCAAACATTTTCAAAGTCCATTGACATATTGTTTTGAAACTTCGCAAGCTTGTTCACCATCATGCTCACTGTACACAGGAGGAGGTCACTGTATCGAGCATTTCGACAGAATCATGTCCCTTTTTCAACTTGCAATTTTCCAATTCAATTTATGAAAATATCTCAGCACATCATGTATTGCATTGAAATCTAATATAACAATGATCAATGTATGTTTCTCCAAAACTTTTCAATCCATACACCGAAAAGCGGCGGAATAGTCCAGCGCGCTGTCTCTGTGACAGCTCTTGTTTTTATTTATTTTCTGTTGTAAAATATTCCTCAAATGCGTTTGTGTACTTGATCTCAAATGCATATTAGCTTTATTTAAGTTAATTAAGAATAATAAATCTAAACTTCATATAAAATATAAAGTAATACATTATATATAATGTATACACTATTATTGAAGATTGTTGCGTATACACTAAATAAATTGCTAACAGCAACAAAACTGCTTGTTATTCAAAAAGTTATATTAACATATACAATAAAACGTTTCCCTTTTACTCCTAGTATGTTTCACTTAGTCATTAAGTAAACTTAAAGTGTCCGGCAATAGCACTTCAAGCCCGTAGAGGCAGCGCCTTAGTTTTATCCAAACATATGCACATACTGCATGCACATAAAAATATGCTAAATTAAACTTTATGCACAAATTATACAAAAAAAAACAAACACGTTTTGAAGTGTACAACTCAAATAAGTCATTTCACCGACAGATCGATTTCATGTCTATATTCCCGCATACTTTACGAAATCAAAAGAAAAATTAATGTCACTCATAGCAACCCGACATGATCATGATTTTAGATATCTAGTGAACTTGTTTCTTTCTAATCTCAAATGCCTTCGTTGACTTTGTTCTGTATACATATATCTGTTCAAAAAAGTTAGTTCTTTGACATTTGTTTGACCATATCGTAAAAAATCAATCCAAACCCGAAACATGTTGTAAAGGCTCTGGAGCTACAAAAACTAATTAGATTGAACCAAATACATCTTATTTAAAATAAAAATAGGAAAATTTGATAAATATGGTTTGCACTTGCTGTTAACATTTTACGGCATGCTCTTCTTAGAGAAGGTATGACCGATTACAAATTCCGAAAAATCACTTATTTGTGCATAACCTTTAGAAGTATGCCGGACATTTACCCCTTGCAAAGACTGCGTTGAGTTTAAAACACTAATATATTGCACACATTTCAAGTAAAATCATAGAACCGTCTATCTTATATTATTTAATCTAACGCAAGCTCGTTGTGAGACCATTATCTTTTAATAGTTTAAAAAATGACAAAAGCAACGACGAATATAACAACAAGTTCAAGGTAGAAATATCCAATGTTCAAGCCTTTGTGATTTTCTTTTAGGTTTCAGTGCAATCCAATTTGATGATATAAATAATATGCATTCCACGAAGCGCTTTATCTCGATTTATGATATCAATGACATACTTGACTTAGGTCAAAATATTATCAAAGTTTTTTGAAAAATGTATAATTTATTAAAAATGATAAAGTTTTGATACGTAGAAATGTGTTATGTGGTCTATTTAAGCGCTAAATCAACCTGACATATACTGAATATTATCACATGTATTGTTACGGATACGAGTATTTATATTCAACGTTTAAAATCGTAAACCATATTTATACTATCAGATGAAGTTCCCAAACATTTCGTCCAAACAACATTATACATACACTATTTTACAAAAACACTCAATTATTTCTCATATTGTGCTGAACATAAAAAATAACAACCTAGCATTAGTTAGATGCATTGTTTGGCAGTCCGTGAACTGTAGGTACAAATGTTCAAGGGCAAGGACAATTGTTCTGCCACTAAGTTATCTGTTAACACGAAAGTGCTATACATGATTAATTTAAACAATCGTGTCATCGAGATACTTCATATAGATGAAGGTTATATTACATTCCCACTGTTCTCATCAGAATAATAATTTGCTGATGTTCTTTTGCCATATGTCTACTAAAATGATTTCGCTGAAATGAATGAGTTTAACAACTAGAACAGGATTATACTCTAAGTATTTTTTATTTATTTTTATTTTAATCACTTCATGACATTTTGAAAAATTTCTCGTATGATACGTTTTCTTGTTTGCTCAATCCTACAAAATGAAGTTGTTGTTACCTGTCATTTTTGGAAAACATGAAAACATATGCATTCATCATGTATTGACGTTTTTTTTAAATACGAGCTAATTCAACATATCTGCATATGTTAGCATGATAAGCTAAGAAGATTAACTAAAATGATTTTGAACGTGTATAACTTTAAGGTTTTCCTTAGTGTATATTACGTATTACCGTTTAAGCATGACTGCGATCTTTACGTTTTAACGTTTTAGCACGGTTTTGTTTATTACGTATTCCCGTATAAGCATGGTAACGTTGATTACTTTTTCTCGTTAAGCATTTATACATATATATAATTTTGTACGTTCATTACGTTTTTTTTTCTGTTTAAGTATAGTGACGTTCATTATGTATTCTTGCAATAGCATTGTGATTTTCATTGTGTCTTATCTTAATAGCTTGGTAACGTTCATAATGTCTCATTGCACTAACATGGTAACATTCATTAGGTATTCCTGATTTAGCATGGTTACGTTCAATACGTATTCCCGTACTAGCGCAGTAACGCTCATTACGTATATCCTTACAAACATGGTTACGTTTTAACCTAATTCCCGTACCTGCATGTTCACTTTTATTACGTTTTCCCGTAAAGTAACGTTATGTATGTATCACCGTACAAACATTGCTACGTTCATTACTTATTCACAAATTAGCATGATTACGTGCATTGAGTTTAATTTGTACGCAAACATAAAAACGTTATAGTCAAAAAAATAAATGCAATTTTATCTTTCAGACAATAAGTTTTTATCTTTTAATATAACTGTTATATGCTAGACACTTATAGAGAGTGTTTCCTCTCAGCTTGTGTTTTGTTCTTTAACTAACGAAAAATGATTTTGCAAGTCAATGGTACATTTTTATAGGAGCCGGTCTCAATTTTGGGAAAGGGATGTTGCATCACTAATACCACAGATATTTCTCTTGACAATACAAGGATAAAAATAAATAGTTTGTAATGTCTTTTCAGGTAAAAACAAAAGTACAGCAATGGTTTAATTTTTGAAAATATGCTGGCTATCACGTGACAGTTTCAATCATTTTTGTATTTAGATTTTTTCTTACTGACACTTTTGTTTCATCAGTTTTGAAAACATTTAAATGGGTAAACAGAAAATATGTACATGTCAATGTAAACGGATGAATTATTTCAAGTTGTAAAACATATACGTTAGGTTATATACATACCACATACCATGTATGTCATCCCTTTTTCATCAATAACAATCTCTAAAACTCACTAAATATTTGATTACAGTATTAGCAAAAAATTCGTTTGGATTGTTTCTTCTTTCATACAGAAACACGTTCGTCGTTTATCTAAGGTGCTTAAATACATATTATTTCTAAAGTTCATAATTTCAAAAAAAGTATTTTGAGAATAATGATCAAATTCGAAGGTGGCCATTTTTGATGAATACGTTAGGAGTGATATTTGAATGAAACAAAGTCAAAACGCTTTTTAATGTTTTCTTAATGTTCTAAAATCAATAAATCTAGAATAAAAGCTTAGACAGTTGTCAAACAATAGGTTTTCATATCAGTCCGGTACAACAAAAAGAAGCTGCAGGAACTAAGACAAAACAGTTAAACCCTTATTGAGAAAATTTTAAACATTATGATTTCGTTCTTATCTATCCATGATGCACAGACAGCTCAGCAACTATATGTTCCTACCGCTGAGCCAATAGATACACTAACTTTGCAAGATTACACTCTTTCAACATTGCTGCTGAATCACCAACGCTTTGGGAAACAAAATAGAAAATCTAAAGAAAGACCATCATGATCAATGACGCTACTATGGAATATTATATTAAAGTATGGTTTACAACGTTGTACCATTTGTTTGAATTATGTGGCACATTCGTCAAGAAGACAATTCTAAGGAGCAAATTAGGCGTGAACCATTTGGCGTTTCCGTATTCGGGCAGATCTAGCTAGATCAGCCAACATAGACTATTATCGAAGTAGAACCATGTAGGACCATGTGCTTGATTTTACTGATTTAAGTTAAGAATAGAAATTGGGACAAGAATAAATACCTTATTCTCATGAACTTCAATGATCAGAGCTGACCTATTTGGTATATTTCATGTATTTCATGTTGTTTTTTTTAATTTTCTTACAGATAAACCACGTCTTGAGAAGAATATATATGCAATTGATTTTAAATACATAGTTCACATCGAAAAGGGTACAATAGTTATATAATAAAATATACTAAGTCAACATGTTAGGTTGGTAATGCATGTGAAAGGATCAATATTTAGAACAAATAAATCACACCGTCACATTATGGTAAAGAAAGGAAGGAATTACGTAAAGAGTAACATGAATTATGTCATGAGTTTGATTTGTATTTTTATAGATTAATATTTCATTTTCTTAGAACCTAATTACGTGTTATGGTAACACAGAAGTTATCAAATTTATCATTTTTATTGGAGAAGATATCGTTTTAAACATCTCGCTTAGCTCGTAAAATATATGCTGGTAACAGTGATAACAGATACTTTGCTTTGTCTACTTACATTATGTAAACACTTGCATCTTTTGATATAGTTTATGTCGAATGTTAAGAAAATCTACATCTTTAAGTTATCTTGACTAGAGTAGCATATATCGTGTGCAAACATTATTTAGCAATAAATGGCATATCATTTGACGGAAGAACACAAGTGTCTACTTTACATTAAAATACAAACACTTAGACAACGCAAATACTGCAAGTATTTTACTTGATATTTTTATTAAAATAACTTAATTGAACATCAATCTTTCAACGTGTTGGCTATATATATTAGAAGTATCTGAAAACATGTTAACTTAAAACATTACAGGAAATATCAATAGAAATTTATGCTATTCAGTAATAGTTTTGCATTTAAAAAAATAGAATTACACTAACATATAATATTTCGACTTGGCATCTGATATTTTACATAAATTAGATATTAGACATGCCTGACATGACATAATGATAAATGCATTTCTCTTTATATATATGAACACTAAAGTACCAATCTTGTAATGTTTTCTCATTGATACGTTTATAGGTTAAAGGTGCTTGGCTTCAATATTATTTCAAGAAATTTGTTTTTAGGCAAAACGTTCGTGGAATCACTGACAATATATAATTAAGTATTGGTATGTTATTGTTAATATCTTTTTTCGATGAAGACATTGAAGTTAATGTTATATATGTGGTACATGTTTTTTTTATTTAAGATGATTAAGTATATACAGAAGAAGTTTTACACCAACGCTATTTAATTGATACAATAAGTGTACGGATAAACTATTCTTAATACTACTTACATTTCCTTTACTAGATACTCATAAATAAGTTGATACTAACGAGATCAACTCAATCAAAACATGGCATTGGTTACTAATTAGGGCACTTGTGTATTTATGGTATAAGATATTTCACAACAGATGAGCCCGACGCAGAATGTACAAACTTCCGTTCACCCGCCATAAAACGTCTATTAACAAAAACATACTACAGTGTGTTGAAGAATTCTCTTATTTCGGAATACTTTTTAATTATAATGGTAGTTTTTGTAAAGCTAAGGAAAGATTAGTTGAACAAGCAAGAAGAGCTATGTTCTCACTTATTCAAAAGTCCCAAAAACTCAATTTTCCCATTTCAGTTCAGTAACATTTGTTTGATTCTATGATTGCTCCAATTTTGTTATTCTCTCACGAAGTATGCGGTTTTGAAAATATCAAAATAATTGAACAGTTTCAGCTGAAATATTGCAAATTAGTATTCAATCTCAAAGCTTTCACCCCTAACTGCATGGTGTATGGTGAACTTGGTTTAAAACCCATAGCTTTACAAATTGAATCGAGAGTTTTATATTATTGGAGCAAGATAGAGAACGAAAAAAGATTATAAAATATCTAAGTTATTAAATAATACGGTTCTTAAACTACATAATAGTAATGTTATTGTTTCTCAATGGTTATCTGTCGTGAGTAATACCTTAAACGAACTTGGTTTGTCTGATTATTTAGGAAGTCAAACAGTCATTAGCCCTGTTAGTTTTAAGTCAATTGTTAAAAGTAGACTGTATGACTAATTCTTGCAAAACTGGACAAGTACTGTTGATAGTTCTTCAAAATGTCTAGTATATAGAATTTTTAAGATAAATCATTGTTTTGAAGATTATCTTGACTTGTTACCTAGTAACCATTGTAAAAACTTACCGTGCAAACTGATGCGCTGACTCACTGACTCACTGACGCGCTGACTCACTGAAGCGCTGACTCACTGACGCGCTGACTCAGAGACAAGCTGACTTACTGACTTACTGACGCGCTGACTCACTGACTCACTGACGCGCTGACTCACTGATGCACTGACTCACTGACGCGCTGACTACATGTCAAACTGACGCGCTGACTCACTGACGCGCTGACTCACTGAATCACTGACGTACTGACTCACTGATGCGTTGACTCAGTGACGCGCTGACTCACTGAATTAATGACGCGCTGACTCACTGACTCACAGACACGCTGACTCACTGACGCGCTGACTTACTGACACGCTGACTCACTGACTCACTGACGTGCTGACTCACTGACGCGCTGACTAACTGACGCGGTGACTCACTGACGCACTGACGCGCTGACGCGATGACTCACTGACTAACTGACGCGGTGACTCACTGACGCACTGACTACCTGACGCGCTGACGCGCTGACTCACTGACTCACTGACGCGCTGACTCACTGACGCACTGACTCACTGACGCGCTGACTCACTGACACGCTGACTCAGAGACGCTCTGACTTACTGACGTACTGAAGCGCTGACTCACAGACGCGCTGACTCACTGATGCACTGACTCACAGACGCGCTGACTAACTGACGCGCTGACTACCTGTCAAACTGACGTGCTGACTCACTGACTCACTGACTCACTGACGCGCTGACTCACTGTCAAACTGACTCACTGACTCACTGACGCGCTGACTCACTGACTCACTGACGCGCAGACTCACTGACTTACTGACTCACTGACTTACTGACGTGCTGACTCACTGAAGCGCTGACTCACTGACGCGCTGACGCGCTAACTCACTGACGCGCTGACTCACTGTCAAACTGACTCACTGACTCACTGACTGACTTACTCACTGAATCACTGACTCACTGACGCGCTGACTCGTTGACACGCTGATTCAATAACTCACTGACGCGCTGACTCACTGACACGATGACTCACTGACGCGCTGACGCGATGACTCACTGACTTACTGACGCGGTGACTCACTGACGCACTGACTACCTGACGCGCTGACGCGCTGACTCACTGAGTCACTGAAGCGCTGAATCACTGACGCACTGACTCACTGACACACTGACTCATTGACGCCCTGACGCGCTGACTCACTGACTCACTGACGCGCTGACTCACTGAAGCGCTGACTCACTGACGCGCTGACTCAGAGACAAGCTGACTTACTGACTTACTGACGCGCTGACTCACTGACTCACTGACGCGCTGACTCACTGATGCACTGACTCACTGACGCGCTGACTACATGTCAAACTGACGCGCTGACTCACTGACGCGCTGACTCACTGAATTAATGATGCGCTGACTCACTGACTCACAGACACGCTGACTCACTGACGCGCTGACTCACTGACACGCTGACTCACTGACGCGCTGACTAACTGACGCGGTGACTCACTGACACTCTGACGCGCTGACGCGATGACTCACTGACTAACTGACGCGGTGACCCACTGACGCACTGACTACCTTACGTGCTGACGCGCTGACTCACTGACTCACTGACGCGCTGACTCACTGACGCACTGACTCACTGACGCGCTGACTCACTGACACGTTGACTCAGAGACGCTCTGACTTACTGACGTACTGAAGCGCTGACTCACAGACGCACTGACTCACTGATGCACTGACTCACTGACGCGCTGACTAACTGACGCGCTGACTACCTGTCAAACTGACGTGCTGACTCACTGACTTACTGACTCACTGATGCGCTGACTCACTGACTCGCTGACTCCGTGACGGGCTGACTCACTGACTGACACACTGACTAACTGACGGGCTGACGAGCTGACTCACTGATTTACTGACGCAGTAACTCACTGACGCACTGCCTCACTGACGCGCTGACGCGCTGAATCACTGAGTCACTGACTGACTGACTCACTGACGCGCTGACTCACTGACGCGTAAACGCGCTGACGCGCTGACTCACTGACTTACTGACGCGCTGACTCACTGACGCGCTGACTCACTGACGCGCTGACTCTTTCTCAAACTGACTCCCTGACTCTCTGACTCACTGACGCGCTGACGCGCTGACTCACTGACGCACTGACTCACTGACGCGCTGCCCCACTGACTCTTTGTCTCACTGACGCGCTGACTAATTGATGCACTGACTTACTGACGCGCTGACTCACTGACGTTCTGACTCACTGACGCCATGACGCGATGACTGACTGATGCACTGACTCACTGACGCGCTGACTACGTGTCAAACTGGCGCGCTGACTCACTGACGCGCTGACTCACTGATGCGCTGACTCAGTGACGCGCTGACTCACTGAATTAATGACGCGCTGACTCACTGACTCACTAACTCACAGACACGCTGACTCCCTGACGCGCTGACTTACTGACGCGCTGACTCACTGACTCACTGACACGCTGACTAATTGACGCGGTGATTCACTGACGCACTGACGAGCTGACGCGATGACTCACTGACTAACTGACGGTGTGACTCACTGACGCACTGACTACCTGACGTGCTGACGCGCTGACTCACTGACTCACTGACGCGCTGACTCACTGACGCACTGACTCACTGACGCGCTGACTCACTGACGCACTGACTCACTGACGCGCTGACTCACTGACACGCTGACTCAGAGACGCTCTGACTTACTGACGTACTGAAGCGCTGACTCACTGACGCGCTGACTCACTGATGCACTGACTCACTGATGCGCTGACTCACTGACGCGCTAACTACCTGTCAAACTGACGTGCTGACTCACTGACGCGCTGACTCACTGACTCACTGATGCGCTGACTCACTGACGCGCTGACTCCGTGACGGGCTGACTCACTGACTGACACACTGACTTACTGACGCGCTGACGAGCTGACTCACTGATTTACTGACGCAGTAACTCACTGACGCACTGCCTCACTGACGCACTGACTCACTGAATCACTGAGTCACTGACTGACAGACTCACTGACGCGCTGACTCACTGACGCGTAAATGCGCTGACGCGCTGACTCACTGAATTACTGACGCGCTGACTCACTGACGCACTGACTCACTGGCGCGCTGACTCTTTCTCAAACTGACTCCCTGAATCACTGACTCACTGACGCGCTGACGCGCTGACGCGCTGACGCGCTGACTCACTGACGCACTGACTCACTGACGCGCTGCCCCATTGACTCATTGTCTCACTGACGCGCTGACTAATTGATGCACTGACTCACTGACTCACTGACACGCTGACTCACTGACGCACTGACTCACTGACGCGCTGACTCACTGTCAAACTGACTGACTTACTCACTGACTGACTTACTCACTAACTCACTGACTCACTGACATGCCGACTCACTGACGCGCTGACTCACTGACGCGCTGATTGACTGACTCACTGACGCGCTGACTAACTGACGCGTAAACGCGCTGACGCGCTGACTCACTGACTCCCTGACGCGCTGACTCACTGAGTCGCTGACTCACTGACTCACTGACTAGCTGACCCGTTGACGCGCTGAAACATTGACGCGCTGACGCGCTGACTCACTGACTCACTGAATCACCGACGCGCTGACTTACTGACGCCCTGACGCTCTGACGCGCTGACTCACTGACTCACTGACGCGCTGACTGAATGACGCGCTGTCTCACTGATTCACTGACTCACTGACGCCCTGACGCGCTGACTCTCTGACGCGCTGACTCATTGACGCGTTGACTCAAGGACGCGCTGACCCACTAACGCGCTGACGCGCTGACTCACTGACGCGCTGACTTACTGACACGCTGACTCACTGACTCACTGACGTGCTGACTCACTGACGCGCTGACTAACTGACGCGGTGACTCACTGACGCACTGACGCGCTGACGCGATGTCTCACTGACTAACTGACGCGGTGATTCACTGACGCACTGACTACCTGACGCGCTGACGCGCTGACTCACTGACTCACTGACTCACTGACGCGCTGATTCACTGACACGCTGACTCAGAGACGCTCTGACTTACTGACGTACTGAAGCGCTGACTCACAGACGCGCTGACTCACTGATGCACTGACTCACAGACGCGCTGACTAACTGACGCGCTGACTACCTGTCAAACTGACGTGCTGACTCACTGACTCACTGACTCACTGACGCGCTGACTCACTGTCAAACTGACTCACTGACTCACTGACGGGCTGACTCACTGACTCACTGACGCGCAGACTCACTGACTTACTGACTCACTGACTTACTGACGTGGTGACTCACTGAAGCGCTGACTCACTGACGCGCTGACGCGCTAACTCACTGACGCCCTGACTCACTGACGCGCTGACTAACTGACGCGCTGACTACCTGTCAAACTGACGTGCTGACTCACTGACTCACTGACTCACTGACTCACTGACGCGCTGACTCACTGACTCGCTGACTCCGTGACGGGCTGACTCACTGACTGACACACTGACTAACAGACGCGCTGACGAGCTGACTCACTGATTTACTGACGCAGTAACTCACTGACGCACTGCCTCACTGACGCGCTGACGCGCTGAATCACTGAGTCACTGACTGACTGTCTCAATGACGCGCTGACTCACTGACGCGTAAATGCGCTGACGCGCTGACTCACTGACTTACTGACGCGCTGACTCACTGACGCGCTGACTCACTGACGCGCTGACTCTTTCTCAAACTGACTCCCTGACTCTCTGACTCACTGACGCGCTGACGCGCTGACGCGCTGACTCACTGACGCACTGACTCACTGACGCGCTGCCCCACTGACTCTTTGTCTCACTGACGCGCTGACTAATTGATGCACTGACTTACTGACGCGCTGACTCACTGACGTGCTGACTCACTGACGCCATGACGCGCTGACTCACTGATGCACTGACTAACTGACGCGCTAACTACATGTCAAACTGACGCGCTGACTCACTGACGCGCTGACTCACTGAATCACTGACGCACTGACTCACTGATGCGCTGACTCAGTGACGCGCTGACTCACTGAATTAATGACGCGCTGACTCACTGACTCACTAACTCACAGACACGCTGACTCCCTGACGCGCTGACTTACTGACGCGCTGACTCACTGACTCACTGACATGCTGACTAATTGACGCGGTGATTCACTGACGCACTGACGCGCTGACGCGATGACTCACTGACTAACTGACGCGCTGACTCACTGACGCACTGACTACCTGACGTGCTGACGCGCTGACTCACTGACTCACTGATGCGCTGACTCACTGACGCACTGACTCACTGACGCGCTGACTCTCTGACACGCTGACTCAGAGACGCTCTGACTTACTGACGTACTGAAGCGCTGACTCACTGACGCGCTGACTCACTGATGCACTGACTCACAGATGCGCTGACTCACTGACGCGCTAACTACCTGTCAAACTGACGTGCTGACTCACTGACGCGCTGACTCACTGACTCACTGATGCGCTGACTCACTGACGCGCTTACTCCGTGACGGGCTGACTCACTGACTGACACACTGACTTACTGACGCGCTGACGAGCTGACTCACTGATTTACTGACGCAGTAACTAACTGACGCACTGCCTCACTGACGCACTGACTCACTGAATCACTGAGTCACTGACTGACTGACTCACTGACGCGCTGACTCACTGACGCGTAAACGCGCTGACGCGCTGACTCACTGACTTACTGACGCGCTGACTCACTGACGCGCTGACTCACTGGCGCGCTGACTCTTTCTCAAACTGACTCCCTGACTCACTGACTCACTGACGCGCTGACGCGCTGACTCACTGACGCACTGACTCACTGACGCGCTGCCCCATTGACTCATTGTCTCACTGACGCGCTGACTAATTGATGCACTGACTCAGTGACTCACTGACTCACTGACACGCTGACTCACTGACGCACTGACTCACTGACCCGCTGACTCACTGTCAAACTGACTGACTTACTCACTGACTGACTTACTCACTAACTCACTGACTCACTGACATGCCGACTCACTGACGCGCTGACTCACTGACGCGCTGATTGACTGACTCACTGACGTGCTGAGTCACTGACGCGCTGACGTGCTAAGTCACTGACGCGCTGACTCACTGACTCACTGACTAGATGACCCGTTGACGCGCTGACACATTGACGCGCTGACGCGCTGACTCACTGACTCACTGAATCACCGACGCGCTGACTTACTGACGCCCTGACGCTCTGACGCGCTGACTCACTGACTCACTGACGCGCTGACTGAATGACGCGCTGTCTCACTGACTCACTGACTCACTGACGCCCTGACGCGCTGACTCACTGACGCGCTGACTCATTGACGCGTTGACTCAATGACGCGCTGACCCACTAACGCGCTGACGCGCTGACTCACTGACGCGCTGACTAACTGGCTCACTGACGTGCAGACATACTGACGCGCTGACTTACTGACCCAATGACGCGCTGAGACATTGACGCGCTGACGCGCTGACTCACTGACTCACTGAATCACCGACGCGCTGACTTACTGACGTCCTGACGCTCTGACGCGCTGACTCACTGACTCACTGACGCGCTGACTGAATGACGCGCTGTCTCACTGACTCACTGACTCACTGACGCCCTGACGCGCTGACTCACTGACGCGCTGACTCACTGACGCGCTGACTCATTGACGCGTTGACTCAAGGACGCGCTGACTCACTAACGCGCTGACGCGCTGACTCACTGACGCGCTGACTAACTGGCTCACTGACGCGCTGACTCACTGACGCGCTGACTTACTGACCCAATGACGCGCTGAGACATTGACGCGCTGACGCGCTGACTCACTGACTCACTGAATCACCGACGCGCTGACTTACTGACGCCCTGACGCTCTGACGCGCTGACTCACTGACTCACTGACGCGCTGACTGAATGACACGCTGTCTCGCTGACTCACTGACTCACTGACGCCCTGACGCGCTGACTCACTGATGCGCTGACTCATTGACGCGCTGACTCAATGACGCGCTGACGCGCTGACGTACTGACGCAATGACTAACTGGTTCACTGACGCGCTGACTCACTGACGCGCTGACTCACTGACTCGCCGACTCACTGACGCGATAACTAACTGACGCACTGACTCACTGTTAAAATGACTCACTGACTCACTGAATCGCTGTTGCGCTGACGCGTTGTCTCACTGAACCGCTCACGCGCTGACTCACTGACGCACTGACTCACTGACGCGCTGCCCCACTGACTCATTGACTCACTGACGCGCTGACTAATTGACGCACTGACTAACTGTCGCGCTGACTCACTGACGCGCTGACTCACTGATGCCATGACACGCTGACTCACTGACGCACTGTCAAACTGACTTGCTTACTCACTGACTGACTTACTCACTGACTCACTGACTCACTGACATGCTGACTCACTGACGCGCTGACTCACTGTCAAAATGACTCACTGACTCACTGCCTCACTGACACGCTGTCTCACTAACGCGCTGACGCGCTGACTTACTGACGCGCTGCCCCGCTGACTCATTGACTCACTGACGCGCTG
The DNA here is from genome assembly GCF_026914265.1 of Mya arenaria. Classification (NCBI taxonomy): domain Eukaryota; kingdom Metazoa; phylum Mollusca; class Bivalvia; order Myida; family Myidae; genus Mya; species Mya arenaria. Next base: position 19,870,125 of record NC_069137.1, read on the forward strand.
ACTAATTGACGCACTGACTCACTGACGCGCTGACTCACTGACGCGCTGACTCACTGACGCCATGCCGCGCTGACTCACTGACGCGCTGACTCATTGTCAAACTAACTGACTTACTCACTGACTCACTGACCCACTGACATGCTGACTCACTAACACGCTGACTCACTGACGCGCTGACTCACTGACTCACTGACTAGCTGACTCATTGACGCCCTGGCGCGCTGACTCACTGACTCACTAACTCACTGAATCACGACGCGCTGACTCACTGACGCTCTGACGCCCTGACGCGCTGACTCACTGACTGACTGACGCGCTGTCTCACTGACTCACTGATTCACTGACGCCCTGACGCGCTGACTCACTGACGCGCTGACTCACTGACTCACTGACGCTCTTACCCATTGAAGCGCTGACCCATTGACGCGCTCTCTCACTGACGCGCTGATGTGCTGACTCACTGACGCGCTGACTCACTGACTCAATGACGCGCTGACTGACTGACTGACTGACTGACTGACTGACTGACTGACTGACTGACTGACTGACTGACTGACTGACTGACTGACTGACTGACTGACTGACTGACTGACTGACTGACTGACTGACTGACTGACTGACTGACTGACTGACTGACTGACTGACTGACTGACTGACTGACTGACTGACTGACTGACTGACTGACTGACTGACTGACTGACTGACTGACTGACTGACTGACTGACTGACTGACTGACTGACTGACTATTTACTCATTTAACACTTTAAATTGGATTTTAAAAACATCAGGAAATGTATAAGACTTGTGATTGGAACATGTTTTTGTTGGCCGTTTAATTCTCCTATCGGGACATACCCAAAGCGAGCATAATGTTTGCCGTTTTAGCTATTGGAGAGGTTGCATGTCAACTGAAGAGAAGCCCATGACTATAAAATAATACGAATATGTACATGTCTACATCTACTAGACATACGCGGGTATTTGTCCCTTTTAATATCCTTTAAATTGTTCCTGTCCAGTACATATTAAAGGTCACACAGTAAAAAATTTGACCTCCAAAATTTAAGAAACTCTTCTCATCAATCGAAATGGCTATAGCAAAGATGTTTAAGTTACATCATTGTGAAGTGGCCCTCTACCAAGCTTGTACACATTGTGTCTCTGTTATCAAAACAATTCACGCAGTAGGTGCCACTTCTTTAATAATCATTAGTAAAAACTATTTTCTAATATTTTTGTCAATAGCTGCATAACTAGAAAATTCGTTGAAAATACCATGAAGTGATAACTGCCCATTCCCTTAGGAGTATTTGTTTACGTGTATACACTTATACAAAAACATATTTTAATATGATATTCTCACGGACTGCAATAGCTAGAGTTAACTTTTATAGCATATTATATCCTAATGTTAAACGAGAATAACATGGAATTTACGATGACAATTAAGTATATTGTTTTTGCTTGATGATATTAAGAACAAAATTTCACAGGGTAATAAACATTTGGAATGCTATTAATCAAATATTGTGTGCAACATTTGAATGATATTGGCCTAGGAGTAACACATATAAGATAAGTAATCAGGTAAGTATAAACGAAATTCACTGACCAAAAAAGATGTGCAATCTCGAATTGTCATTCTGTTTTGTATTGCGTTTTTTTTCAATTATTTTTGCAACACCTGTTACTCTTTCAGTGAATCTGAATGAAGTTGAAACTTGGATTGATAACGCTGTATACTTAACAGTTTTGTTTCTTATTCAGTTCCAATGAAGAAAACGCCTTTGGTTTTTTAAATTTATATAAGCACGTTTAAAGCACTAGATATATATACACTTGAAATACCACCATATCACTGCATGCTTCATTACTTTTAGCTACTTTGTATTACGTCACTTTTAGTCTCTTTCCACTGTTTTACATTTAATTTATTTTTAGTAATTGTAGCCAGATATTTAGGCCGTTTGTTATTTTATTGGTTTTTTTTATAAAAATGTTTTTCTTTCAATTTTTTTCATTTTCAACGACGGAAGATAAATTAAATCAATTTGCTACTTTTAATAACTCATGTATTGGATATAAACTACGAAATTTAGCACGAAAAGGATGTGAAAAAAAAGTATCATTCACATAAGTTTTATCTTCAAAGGATTTTTTTTTGTTGTTGAAAATTACCAGAAGTATTGGCAATTTTCTTTTGTTACGGAGCTTATTTATCTTCTGTAAAAACAGTCTGATTTTTTTTTAAATCAATACAAAATTAAACGTAAGTTTACATACGGATATACACCGAAGTCAAGAACAAAGTTCAATAGTGTGAATCATTAAACAATAACACCATTTCATGTAGTTATTGTAAAACAATTTACATGTATTTATGGTCTTAGGTTAGTGGTTAATTAAAGCTGCTCTCACACAGATTGAACGTTTTTACGTTAAATTTTTATCTTTGAACGGGCCAATTAATGCGCAAATGCATGAAAACCAGTTATATAAGACTGCTGTAAAAATAAGATCACTGGTTTTTATATTTAAGTTCCAAAAATGATTTGTTATGCATTTAGTAACGGTTTAAGCCAATTAACATTAACTTGCGAATGGAAATATGAAACTCTGCGATCTGATCTTTTGTCAGCAATCTTTAATCATCGGTTTGCAGATATTTACGGAAAAACTGCTCTTTCCAAGACAAAAATTGAAAAAAGTTAAAAACGGTATTTATGTGAGAGTGTAGCTTTAAATTGGTTAAATTAATATTTAGTAGTAATTTACAAGAAAACTGATACGTGGTGATTAGATGAAGTCAAAGAATATCATATAAAGAAGCCTTGAAACTTATCTGAATCATTTAAAGTGCAATCATTAGAATAAAGCTGCTACAACTTAAAAGCATAATTCAAGGAGCGGTAATAAAAAAAAAGACAGAATCATTTAAAATTATAAAGCATCCTAACTTTTCCGGCACATGTTGAGCTTGATCGTTGTAACCACAAATGCTGTTACTAAAATGTCCCCAACATGTTTGACAGGTACGATTGCCGTTGCGTGTTAAAAATTGATATTTATTGTCACTCTTCTCAAAATAACGTGATTATGGTTTCCCCATTGAAATTTAGACACTTTCACCATTACCGTGCACAGGCTGATGATATTCATGAGTTTTCTTTGAATCATGCCTGATTCGTTGAATAATTGCCAAGCATTATGAAGTTAACGTTAAATAATTATTTTATCAGATGTTCATTATGTTTGAATGGTGTTTAACCAACCTTTATCTGGTTAAATTATATTGCCGAATTGTATAATATGCAGTATTACGAACAGATTTTACAAACATACATTTATGTTTTCCGTAAATCTTTTAACGTATATATAACTAATAAAACCCTCATTTTTTCCAAAAAAATGCTCTTTAACATAAAGTTTTTTATGTCTGTTTTATGCCCAAGTTTCTGTGGCTGCAGCAAAACAGTAAATGAAGATATTTGAGGGTGTTTTTTTGTTTTATAATATTTGTCACATTAAATATTAGTGTATGTGGAATAACTTTCCATTTCCATGTTATGTGTCATTTTGTTTGTGTCTTAAAATTAATCAGATAAAACTTTAAAACAAAATATGTGTTTTGTAAAAGTCCGTTTAAGACCGATTTTGCAATACATTTTCATCCCTTGAATGGGCGTTTTTAATAACACAACGGTTAACACCAATAGTGTTATTTCTATGAATAAATGAAATCGAAGCTAGATTATTCATAACACTATATTCACGCGCCGACAAACATAAATAAACACCAACATATGAAAAAGGTAAGAAAAGCTTTGTCGGGGGGTCGGATGGGCAGTGGTAAGAGCATTAGAAAGGTAAGTGCAAAAGGTAATCAATTTATACAATTCATTATGTATATTAACAGACTGTCCGACTGACAGAAGGACGAACTGTGTGACTGTCCGACTGGCCGACCGACCGGCTGTATAATTGTTTTATTTTCATACGTTTAGTAAAATTTACATTGCACGATGAATTTCGATTCCGGGAGATGCAATGATTACATTCGTATCATCCAAACAGTGTTATTTATGCTTAAGTAACAAGTATCGGATGAAATATACAATGCATATGTAACAAAGTAGTTATTTACCATAGTTTTCAACTGTATTCGTGATAATACAGTTATCAGTCTTGTTTTAAAGAAATGTTTTAAATTTAAAATAAAATGTTGTTTAATATCTTTTTTAAGATAACATGACACTAAATGCTAATATATGATCATATTAATTACAAAGTAACAACATGTTTAGGTATATTTACTCGACGTTCTTGTTTTCCTTTATTAATGTGTATGAGTAGAAATTTAAGATAGCACACCCCTAATGGGCAACATTTAAAACTATTATCAGCTTGCTTCTTTCTTAATAGGTATCATTTCCTGGATTTATAAACATAATTTAAAATAAATTAACCGTAAAAAATAACAAATGTATTTAAATTTGAAGTACCCTACCCCCATTTCAAAATTGTCGATAAACACGATATCATCCGAGAGACAAGAACAAATCTTTGTTTCATTTATTTATCAACATTTTGGAAATAATTTGATTTCAGAGTAACAAGAAACATATTTACTTTCAGAAATAATACATTAGTGATCACAAATGTAATCAAACTGTACTGAAATAGCCATATGGTATTTCAATTTTAACATAATGTTTTGACCGCGTAAAATTGGAACATCGACGTTTAAAAGCCAAATCAACAAGTTCTAGAAATACGCATGACCTGTACTTTATTAAGAATTATAATGTATCGTTTGGGGACAATTTACCGCTAATTTAAATCAACATAAAGTTTGTAATTCACTTACACCTTTTTCAGCCGTACCTGCAAATTATAAAATCTTCACAGAACCTAATGTTTATGAGTAGAAATGTATTCAATTACTTTTTAATGAAATCCAATATTAACTTCTGTAAAAAAAATGTTAGCTAATGAAAGCAAGGAAGAAAACAAAATATACGTGCTTCTGGCTGGATTCGAACCGGTATCTTGAAACCCTCAAAAGATTTGTAGTCCTGTGCTTAACAACATAGGCTAAAGCATCTTTACAATCACATACCAATTAGCATGACTATGTACAGTGCAGGTCATATTTTCTTTAAAATATAATATGTATATAAGGTAACTGCAAACTGTCTACAGAAAAGCTTACGAAACGACGAAAACGCTGTATTCATATTTAAGTATTAATTCACATACATGTTGGATGATCTATGTGGACACCACATGGTTGGTTCTCAACATATACATATTGAAATATAACTGAATGTGTTTGTTTTTTTGTTGGCTTGATCATTTCCGTCCATACCCCCCCCCCCCAACTTGAATGTTTTGCAAACTTGTATCAATAATAAATCTTAATATTAAATGAGCAGTATTTGTATAATAAATGTAATGAGACGTATTGTGCTTTTGTATATGTGAGATATTGTGGTAATTGTATACGGATATTATATTCTGCTTGCTTTTATGAAGCGCCTGGACGCAAATGGCGCAAATAAAAAATATAGTTGAAAATCCGTATTAGTAAACCCTTCGTGTTTCGCAGACGTTTACGACATAAATGTGTTTTTTCCGGTTTTAAAGAAACATCAGACACAGTCAACATGAAACAAATTCTTAAATGATACATAATGTGTTCGTTTCACTACAGTATATGTTTAAATGTTAAAACATGTTAGCAAAATAGGCTAAGACATATTCACGCATCAATTTGAAAACTAATCTGCCACTCATCTTCATATCATACACAGTTCTATTAAACCAGTACATGTAATATGTAAGTATACTCGCCGACGGTTCGCTTACTACCATATTTCCTGAACTTGATGAATACAATTATGTATTATATGACGACTCGTGACAGGTTCTATATAAATATTTATCATTCTGAACTTATTTTTTACTTTAAAATATTATCATAATAATAATGTGGTTATAAGCCTTTTGGCTCGACCTGATCGTGTTAATATCAAATAATTTGCTACGATAATAAACGGGTTGCTTAAAAGCTAAATTTCAACTGCATACCAGAACAAAATTGATTCACGTCTGAAACACTGTATACAAGATTCAAAGTACATTACAGTATTTGCAAATATCCAAATGCTGTTTATGGACAGGCTATTGTAAATCTGTGAAAATGGTAACGGTTAAGAGCATTCGATCGCATACAATAATTGTCTAGAAAACCGTTCATAAAACTACATATAAAACAACCACTGACACTATTTAAATTGTTTCAAAGGCGAATGGCACAATTAGGATTATGGACATTTCCTTCGGGTTATGAGTAATTTTACCAAGCTTCTACAGGCATGTTAGGCGAAGGCAGTCTGACAGGTACCACAAAATACTTTATTTAACAGTTCCTGAATTAAAAACGACTGTTGATAACATGTCTCTGTTTGACGAGTATCCTTTCAAACAAAATACCAATGGATGTTGGTTTTCATACAAAAACAACAAGACACTTTCACGGCTTCCGATTTCTGGTAAAATATTAAGACACCTTCACCTTTAAAATTAATCCAGATGCATGCATGACCTGGTTGAGTATGCTAAGCATTCAATGCGAACATTGATTGAAGAGTTTTTTACACACTGTGACAACAGCCTTTAATATGGTAAATTAATGTTATATGCACGCAAATATACATACCCAGAAGCATCCTCACCGCTGGCCATTTTTAGTCACAAATTTTGACCTGAAATAAATAAGCGTTATATTGTTTTTCTTATTAATATAAATACTGATGTGACATTCATTCTGATACATTGCTTGTAGCGAAGAGAATGTGTATGTTAAATGTTTGTTTTCTTATTCTTATACTAAATAAGTATATGCAATGTCATGGATTTACGCTACACGTATAACATTTAGGTTAATGCTAAACATCATCGAAACAACCACATTCTTCACTACTGATGTCTGATACATGTGACCACTTCCTGAGCCATGACTCCGTTAATGTTAACGAAGTCCAGAACATCAGGAATACCATCTGTTGACCAGTATGGCCTTTTCAAATTGACATCGCTATAAGTTTGTCACCCTTAAATAAAATCACATCCATCGTTTCCTCATTCCAGTTTGTTGGTTGATTTGTATAGGATGTTACTAATGCGCACTTATTTGCTACACATTGTCTCCCTCACAAAACACTTTGCTTCCTTGATGCCTAGTAGCTTTTGCTTGGAACATGATGTGAAATCTAAAATTGATTACAAAAAACTGACAAGAACTGTATTTGAATCAGCATTATTTGATTCCCAACCATTTTGACTTATCAACTTCAGGGAGCAAAAATTCTTATCCAAATCACAATATTTGACCTTAAGTCTTTATTTTTCTCAAATATTAGATTTTCAATATCACATTAAAAATGCAAGCTATTTTAACTAGTACGGTATAGAAGTAAGTAAGACTCATTTATTTATCAAAATTCTACCATAAATATTCTATAAGTTTGATAAGTAAGTTATGGAAAAAGTCAGTTTTATTAGGATAAGACTTAATTAATGCACTTAAGATGCTACTGCAATAACTTATATCGCCTCAGAATATCAAATATTAAGGTAATCATTTAACTTCTTCAAGCACAAGTTACAATACATAACTCAGGGTAAGGAATATTTCATAAGTATTTAAAAAAAAGAACAAATAAAAACGCCTAATTACTGTAATCTTCAGATGTGGCGCAAATAAATCTTCAAAATTATTTGGATTTCATAATTTTTAACATGTACATGTATATGTTTACTGTTGCTGTTTTCTTTTCTGAGAAAAGTGAAATCACAGCACTATGGCATCATTATTATGACATCGTTTTATTGAAATTCATTGAGTTACTACAGTGTTGCATATTTTTTTTAATCGAACTTGGCATAGTTTTCAGTGCAACACTGTATGTAACTCAAGTTACGACAGTGTTGCATAAATGAAAATAGTCAAATTAGGACAGGACTTTTGGACAAATTTTCATTTTAAGTACTTAAAAATCAATATTTTTCAAAAATATTTTTATGACAGATGGAAAACTGTTAAAGCATATAAAAAATGCAAAAACATCATTTTGTGAAAAAAATGGAGTTACGACACTATTGCGTTCAGCCCTCGATAAAAGTGTTATATATTGAAACATATGCCCTCTTAACAGTGACATCGTGACACTTGTTGTCTTCTGTTCAGAAATGTATTCAGTATAGTTTTTTTTAAACTTTAATGTACACTACTTGTTCATATCTTTCGTCGAAATGGTACTAGATTTTTTGTTGTATCTGGGGTGTCAATCTAGTCAATTTGCATTCAAGAAAACGCCTGATATAATTGCTTAAATTAAGTGCTATGGTTAACCAAATACAATTAATGCCTTAACAATGAATGCTCCACATGCAAATATAATTTGATTTAATGACAAATATTAGTTTTCAAGCTTTCTTCAACCAGCCACCTGTCTGAATTACCAATTGATGACATATCTGCTTTTGAAAAGGTACAGTCGTCAAAATAAGTCAGTATTCGGACAATGTGTTATATGGGTATCCATTTACATTCATTTAATGACCTAATATAATCGTTTATTTCTTTATAAGAAGTTTGGATTCACCGTAATTAAATCATATACATTACAAATAAATAACAAGTAATGATTGCTCCACAAACATATTGCATTTGTATCAAATACAATTTTTAATTTTTAACTCTAAACAGCCGTAGGTCTGCATTTCTTATTAATGACACATATGCCTACAAACAGCTTAAACGTTGAATAAAATCGATAATATTCATAAACTTCAACAGTGTTTACGAGAATTGTCGTCCTATTGGACGGCATGTATGCTATGAAAACACTTGATATATAGTTTCAAAACTTGTTGTGCAGGGTCATGGTCTTAATACATGTATCCTTTTTATTTGATATGGTTCAGTGAGCGCGGTAAAACGTCACATATAACTTTCTGTTATTTGCTCTCATACGCGGTAAGACGTCATTGATATAACTTTATGTTCATAGTTCTCTATCACAGTAAGACGTCATAGATATAACTTTATGTTAAAAGTTCTCTATCACGGTAAACCGTCACATATATAACTTTCTGTTAATTGCTCTCATACGCGGCAAGACGTCATAGATGTAACGTTATGTTAATAGTTCTCTTCTACAGTAAGGCGTCATAGATATAACTTTATGTTAATAGTTCTCTATCACGATAAAATGTTCGTAAGTCTCTATTACGGTAAGACGTCACATATATAACTTTCTGTTAAAAGTTCTCTGTCACGGTATGACGTCATATATATATATAACTTTCTGTTAATGGTTTTCTATCACAATAATACGTCATATATATAAACATAAGGTTAATTGCTCTCAACCACGGTAAAATATCACATATATAACTTTCTGTTAATTACACTCAATCACGATAAAACGTCACATATATAACTTCCTGTTAATTGGTCTCCATCACGGTAAGACGTCATAGATTTATACACTAAGTTAATTGCTCTCAACCACGGTAAATCGTACCATATATAACTTTATGTTAATAGATCTCTATCTCTGTTAATAGTTCTCTATCACAGTCAGACGTCATATATATGACTTTCTGTTAATAGTTCTATATCACAATAAGACGTCATAGATATATACACTAAGTTAATTGCTCTCAACCAGGGTAAAACGTCACATATATAATTTTATGTTAAAAGTTCTTAATCACCGGAGGACGTCATAGATATAACTTTCTGTAAATAGTTCTCTATCACAGTAAGACGTCATAGATATAACTTTCTGTTAATAGTTCTCTGTCACGGTAAGACGTCATAGATATAACTTTCTGTAAATAGTTCTATATCACGGTAAAACGTCAAAGATATAACTTTCTGTTAATAGTTCTCTATCACGGTAAAACGTCATAGATATAACTTTCTGTTAATAGTTCTCTATCAGAGTAAGACGTCATTTATATAATTTTCTGTAAATATATACACTAAGTTAATTGCTCTCAACCAGGGTAAAACGTCATAGATATAACTTTCTGTTAATAGTTATCTATCACGGTAAAACGTCATAGATATAACTTTATGTAAATAGTTCTCTATCACGGTAAAACGTCATAGATATAACTTTCTGTTAATAGTTCTCTATCACGGTAAAACGTCAAAGATATAACTTTTTGTTAATAGTTCTCTATCACGGTAAAACGTCATAGATAAAACTTTCTGTTAATAGTTCTCTATCAGAGTAAGACGTCATTTATATAATTTTCTGTAAATATATACACTAAGTTAATTGCTCTCAGCCAGGGTAAAACGTCACATATATAACTTTATGTTAAAAGTTCTCAATCACCGGAGGACGTCATAGATATAACTTTCTGTAAATAGTTCTCTATCATAGTAAGACGTCATAGATATAACTTTCTGTTAATAGTTCTCTGTCACGGTAAGACGTCATAGATATAACTTTCTGTTAATAGTTCTCTATCACAGTAAGACGTCAAAGATATAACTTTCTGTTAACAGTTCTCTATCACGGTAAGACGTCATAGATATAACTTCTTGTTAATAGTTCTCTATCACGGTAAGACGTCATATATATAACTTTCTGTTAATAGTTCTCTATTACGGTAAAACGTCATAGATATAACTTTATGTAAATAGTTCTCTTTCACGGTTAAACGTCATAGATATCACGGTATCACGTTATAGACATACACACAAGCTTTGTTGTTATCAACCGCGGTAAAACGTCACATATATAACTTTCTGTTAATAGTTTTCAATCACGGTAAGACGCCAAAGATATAACCTTACGTGTATTGCTCTCTAAACAAATACGTTTTACTAATTTTCCTAGAATCTGCATACATTACTACTGAACAAATATATTGGTAACATATATGAAACAAGATTACATTGCAGCTTTAAAAAGACTCTTTAATCTATTGGCTTTACATGTAATATGTTAATCAGAATTTAACACTGACATTTAAAATACTAAAAGGTTAACATTATGAAAACCGCACAACTTGGATAAAACATGACAAAAAGTCCAGTGCTACTAGCACTGAACGGGAAACACATTTTCAATTTAGCGCGAGCGCCTTTTTATTGGGACATGCAAGTAATGACAATAATGTTTTTACAATAACTTGCGCATGCGCAAATAGTTTGATTACTTTTGATGAAGTAAGGAATAACAAACTATGCTCAACTAATTATTTCACCGTATTCGCAACATCAAATTCGCACAACCAACGATTACTACAAACCAAGTTATTTTCAATTTACTGTTGTGTTGACAGGCTAGCGTTTAATTTTAATGTGTTAGTTAACATATTCGTATAAGTAATTAACCAGACGACAGCACGCTCGATCAGATTTAAATTCAATCCGAGGTAATATCTAGTCATTTAAAAGTTAAAATGGCTATTTCACATTGTTGCAATTCTATAAGAGGAGTTTAAAGCTAGAAGTGATAAAGTGTTTAAGTGGGTGTCTAAATTGGAATAGATATTTAATAGTATTGGTTTGAGAGACGATTAGTTTTTGAATGACAATATATTGAATAGGTGTATTAAGGCGACGATAATTATCAGAATTGAATCTAGTCAGGGCGTAAGCCCAATGTCTGATTGACGGTCCAGGATTATTTGTTCATACAGTAAAACAATAAAACAAAGTCATTGACATAACGGTCTTGATTGAGAACAAATTCTATAATTGTTTTTAACATACATAAATAGCACATTTGATTTTGAAATATGATATTACCTATCGTGCAAACAGTTCAATGTTCAATACCATTTCAGACGTTGGCCAAAATCATTTATCCCTCAGTTTTCAGAAAAATATAATCTCTGTCATATTCTTTTCCAGGCGGCCTGGAACGTGTTGTCAGTTAAAATTGATTTTTTATCATGCTTATAATTTTCATTTCAAATTTAATGTCTGATTTGTCATCTTCTGCGGCAAATGGCCTAATTCCACAAGTGAGTGTTATTAAGTGTATGAGCAGTTACATAACAGTAATTATTTATCATCGATCAAGGCATTACCAAGAGGTTAGTTGTGTATAAGCAGTTAACTAACAGTAATTATTTACCATCGATCAAGGCATTACCAAGAGGTTAGTTGTGTATAAGCAGTTAACTAACAGTAATTATTTATCATCGATCAAGGCATTACCAAGAGGTTAGTTGTGTATAAGCAGTTAACTAACAGTAATTATTTACCATCGATCAAGGCATTACCAAGAGGTTAGTTGTGTATAAGCAGTTAACTAACAGTAATTATTTATCATCGATCAAGGCATTACCAAGAGGTTAGTTGTGTATAAGCAGTTAACTAACAGTAATTATTTATCATCGATCAAGGCATTACCAAGAGGTTAGTTGTGTATAAGCAGTTAACTAACAGTAATTATTTACCATCGATCACGATATTACCAAGGGGTTAGTTGTGTATGTGCAGTTACCAAACAGTAATTCTTTATCATCTATCACGGTATTACCAGGAGGCTAGTTGTGTATGAGCAGTTACCAAACAGTAATTCTTTATCATTGATCAAGGCATTACCAAGGAGTGAGCTGTGTATGAGCAGTTAGAAAAAACAGTAATTATTTATCATCGATCAAGGCATTACCGAGGGGTTAGTTTTGTATAAGCAGTTACCTAACAGTAATTCTTTACCATCGATCACGGTATTACCAAGGGGCTATTTAAGTATGAGCAGTTACCTAACAGTAATTCTTCATCGACGATCTAGGCATTACCAAGGGGTTAGTTGTGTATGAGCAGTTACCAAACAGTAATTCTTTATCATCGATCACGGTATTACCAAGGGGTTAGTTGTGTATGAGCAGTTACCAAACAGTAATTCTTTATCATCGATCAAGGTATTACCAAGGGGTTAGTTGTGTATGAGCAGTTACCTAACAGTAATTCTTTATCATCGATCAAGGTATTACCAGGAGGCTAGTTGTGTATGAGCAGTAACCAAACAGCTATCCTTTATCATCGGTGAAGGTATTACCCAGGGGCTAGCTGTGTATGAGCAGTTACCAAACAGTAATTCTTTATCCTCGATCAAGGTATTACCAAGTGGCTAGTTGTGTGTGAGCTGTTACCAAACAGTAATTCTTCAACCTCGATCAAGGTATTACCAAGGGGTTAGTTGTGTATGAGCAGTCACCAAACAGTAATTCTTTATCATCGATCAAGGCATTACCAAGGGGTTAGCTGTGTATGAGCAGTTACCAAACAGTAATTTCTTATCATTGATCAAGTATTACCCAGGGGTTTGTTGTGTATAAGCAGTTACCAAACAGTAATTCTTTATCATCTATCAAGTTATTACCAAGGGGTTAGTTGTGTATGAGCAGTTACCTAACAGTAATTCTTTATCATCGATCACGGTATTACCAAGGGGTTAGTTGTTTATGAGCAGTTACCAAACAGTAATTCTTTATCATCTATTATGGTATTACCAAGGGGTTAGTTGTGTATAAGCAGTTACATAACATTAATTCTTTATCATCGATCACGGTATTACCAAGGGGTTAGTTGAGTATGAGCAGTTACTTAACAGTAATTCTTTATCAACGATCAAGGTATTACCAAGGGGTTAGTTGTGTATGAACTGTTACCTAACAGTAATTCCTTATTATCGATCAAGGCATTACCAAGAGGCTAATTGTGTATGAACAGTTACCTAACAGTAATTCTTTATCATCGATCACGGTATTACCAAGGGTTTAGTTGTGTATGAACAGTTACCAAACAGTAATTATTTATCATCGATCAAGGTCTTCCAAGGGATTAGTTGTGTATGAGCAGTTACCTAACAGTTATTCTTTATCATCGATCAAGGTATTACCAAGGGGTTAGTTGTTTAAGGGCAGTTACCAATCAGTAAATCTTTATCATCGATCACGGTATTAGCAAGGGGTTAGTTGTGTATGAGCAGTTACCAAACAGTAATTCTTTATCATCGATCACGGTGTTACCAAGGGATTAGTTTTGTATGTGCAGTTACCTAACAGTAATTCTTTATCACCGATCACGGCATTACCAAGGGGTTAGTTGTGTATGAGCAGTTACCAAACAGTAATTCTCTATCATCGATCACGGTATTACCAAGGGGATAGTTGTGTATGAGCAGTTACCAAACAGTAATTCTTTATCATCGATCAAGGTATTACCAAGGGTTTAGTTGTGTATGAGCAGTTACCAAACAGTAATTCTTTATCATCGATCACGGTATTACCAAGGGGTTAGTTGTGTATGAGCAGTTACCAAACAGTAATTCTTTATCATCGATCAAGGTATTACCAAGGGGTTAGTTGTGTATGAGCAGTTACCAAACAGTAATTCTTTATCATCGATCACGGTATTACCAAGGGGTTAGTTGTGTATGAGCAGTTACCAAACAGTAATTCTTTATCATCGATCAAGGTATTACCAAGGGTTATTTGTGTATGAGCAGTTACATAACAGTAATTCTTTATCATCGATCAAGGTATTACCAAGGGGTTATTTGTGTATGAGCAGTTACCTAACAGTAATTCTTTATTATCGATCAAGGTATTACCAAGGGTTATTTGTGTATGAGCAGTTACCAAACAGTAATTCTTTATCCTAGATCAAGGTATTACTAAGGGGTCAGTTGTGTATGAGCAGGTACCAAACAGTAATTCTTTATCATCGATCAAGGTATTACCAAGGGGTAAGTTGTGTTTAATTGTGAATTATGTAACCCAAATGGAAACATATTCGAAACTTTCAAAATATGTAGAAAAAAATCAACAACAAATAATATTTTTAGTTTTGATTTTTTTTTACTTAATTAAGAACAGGATATACCCAAACAATTGGCACAAATATTCTTTCAAAAATATTCACGACCTAAGTATAACACATGATGGTCACAATTACGAATGTTAACATCCGACACAATTCGGAGTTGGGTTTGACGCTATATTTTTGTTGTAATTCGCATTAAAATTGTGATGAATGTTCGTAATGTTTACGTATGTTTCTAGGTCCCGACAACTTCCACGCGCGTGTGTATATGATTTTCATCTTCATGACACAAAATCAGTCAATGCAATTGCCATTTCTAAAGTTGTTTCCTCGTTAACGCTAATGAAATAAATTGAATTTCTTTATATTTCATGTTTTAAACATTTACATTTATATGTGTTATTAAAACGATTATGTATTTGATATAATGTCTTATTATTGATATATATTTTAACATGTTACAGGTTTTATACATATGATCTGTTTTTGTACACCCGAACATTTGGTTAATTGATCATATCTTTTGAATACGCTTGCCCGTTTATTGAGCCATAGGCAATATTGTTAAATGTTGATGGCTTGAGCCTATACACATGTGGCGTCGGAATGTTATTGTTTGGTGCTAATTAATATATTTAATAATGTTGCACTCCAATTCCCTTCCTATAAGCTATGCCGTTCAATCGTATTTTTAAAAAGTCAAAACAACCACTTCCGAGTATTCAAGTTGTATTGTTAGAAATTATTTATTTATAGTTGCCAATAAATTTGTACTATTAAACGAGAACAAAGCTGTCTCTCAGATCTTAACCTGGCAGACTGCCTAAACTCGGACCGTAGGCCTGACGATTTAAACCAAATTACATTATCTCAAATTTTTACTACTTTGCAGAATATAACCCACACTCCTAACAAGAGACAGACTCAGACTCTGACACTAAACCAACTTATTAACTTACAACCAAGCTCTTGATAAGTGTTTTATACATCCCAATTGACCCCATTGCAGTTGACTATTCAGAAGTGTTTCCTCATCCCCCTAGATAATTTAACGACATCATGTAATACGTTAAAACTCACGTGACAATAATAAAAGGATTTAACGGGCTATCGTCACAAAAAGGAGCTTGTCAATCAATAGTTTCATTGACGTAAAATTTAGCTAGGCCAAACCCTTTTGATAGAACTTTAGTAAACAAGGTAATTAAACTATTTTCTGGACAGTACTTGAATAAGCCATTTGCGAGTTTAGCAAAAGGCAAGTCGTCCTTTAATAAGTATTATTCAAGTCTTAGGGCCATTCAAAACATAAGCTAAAATAATTGACTGTTCCGTCTATTCTCATATTATATAATCGACACATGTCGGTATTGCTAATGAAGCTCCAATGAAAATAAACGCTATGGCATTTTTACCACTCAGTAGCTAGAAATAGGAATGCTAACCTAAACAAAAATGAATTAATATTGGGGAGAGTCATTGTGTTACAATAAATATTATAAACTGCTGATAAAGCAAAAAATACTTTTAGTTTTGTACTCGCCCTTGAAATTAGTGTAAAGGTTACTGCACTGGAATAAGATTGTCAAAGTTTTCATAAATGTGGGACACTATTTGAACAGCTTCAATACTGACTTGATATGGGTGAGTGTCACTTGACGATCAATATTGAATGCCTCGGTATGCAAGCTTCAAATTTCGTAAATCAAGGTTGTTTGAAGAGCTCTTTTTAAAATTGTAAAGTCGTAATTTGGTGAATCTCATTACCGTTAGATATTTTACAAAAAGTATTTTCTCCATTATATTTAAATAACAGATTAAAGAAATCAGTTTTAAACATTCACATTATTTTGTAGATATCTAGAGATAAATAACACTGTTAAACTTGGTTAACACAGAGTATATTTAATCATTACAGACACGCTAACCACCTAGCTATTCAATTGAGTGTATTGCGAAATAAGTAAAAATGAAGGTTAAACAAGAAAGTGACTTGCACATGAAACATTTCAATAAAATGCATTGAAATTCATGTTGTTTTTTTTTTAACTGGAGCATATGCGTATGGAAGAGTATTGCGAATGATAATATCTAAAAGCTATATTTCAAACTGCATTATTGATATTAAAATCAGTTTAATGACCAGCAGTATCTTTATGATATATGATACTGTACAAACTGGACCTATCATGGACACAGTGACGTTTACCGCATACGGCTAGCGCACATCTTAGTTTTGGGGAACATTCACAACGTCTCTTTGCTAACAAGGTACTCACATAAAGACACATGCACAATCACTACTCTACAAACAACACCCTGTTAGTGAAACTCGTAAGGCAAGACCTGTTTTAACTAGCAATACGCTTTAATATACGAATATTCTTTAAATAAACATCCAAAGCCCATGACATATATCTCGCATTGTAAAGCTCGTGAGGCGAGTTCCCAATTAAGCCCTGCCATATAAACAATTGCAATATTTATTCATGTACAAGTACAACTGTTATAAATAATTCCTTGTGAGTCGAGACAAAAATCATGCCATGGATTTTCTTTCACCATTACAGATATAATATATTAATTATTGTTAACTTCGTCATCATAGTAATATTAATAAAAACACATGGTAAATGTAAACAACTGTACCCTTGTTCATATTTATCCAAACAACAGTTCATGGTATTTAAATATGGTTCAAGAGAAACATATGCGTATCAACGTTTTCCCTTTCTCATTTTTCTTATGTGTCCATTTTATTGCTTACTCCACTTTACCTTTTGTTTTGCCTCATATCCCTCAATCTTATTTATAATATCTCATTTTCTTAGTATTCGATTAAATATAGTTATAAAACGAGTTTGCTGTGATCACAGAAATGAAATGAATAGAATCCTGTACGGGTGATCGCAGTTTTCTATTAACCAAAGGAAACAAATATCCTGGTTATCTTTTGACAATTTTGTAATTAAACTTACGTAGTAGACCTATCAATTTTCACCTTAAAATATCTGTATGTTTTCATTTTCAATTCCACATATCTTTTTGATAAATTATTCATGAGATTCCGGT
>NC_069137.1:19893069-20003069 GCF_026914265.1 Mya arenaria
GTGTTTCATGATTAAAAAAGAATATGTTAAAATATACCGGAACAGATATAAATTACATGTTTTTGTCATATGATTTTAGATAAAGATCAACAATTAAAGCTACAATCATACAATTATTTCTTTGCTAAGGATAATTTTGTAACATTTCAAACAAAAACCCATTTCAGAACATATTTCAAGGGACCACAAAACATCATTTACACCATTGCAAACCCCTCAATGAAATGAAAAACTTATTTGTCCCTGGGGTTCTCTAAGTACTTCTACCAATATACTTGTAACAAGGGTAGAAGGTCGTCGAATGTTTATATCAGAATTATATGTTTCATAGAACATTTTAACATTTTAGGCTGATTTCAGGCAGACGCAAAAATGATTTTGCGAAAAATGATCATAGTAATGATGAAAACAAAGCAAAACAAGTTTGAGTATTTTACAAATTAAAGCATATTAGCACTGTTTAACAGTGAACTGTATGGCTAGATAGCTTTTAAAAAAACATTCATAGAGGCTAACATTTTTTCATCTGTGCACAGCGCTTATTTTATATTTTTCATCAACCTATGTTGTGGGCCTTCAAAATTTTAAATATAATGAGTGAGGGTTTAAACGTGAAACTACAACATACTTTTCGACTGAGCATCTATCCGTACAAAATTGGTTTCTGTGACGGAGTTATCTTGCAGGTATAGAATCTGGACCTACTGACCTACCTATTACCACACGGGTATATTAAAACACAGTGCATTCCCGGGGTTCCAACTAACTTTATTTTAACCCAATGCGAACATTGGAGTACACTTCATTCATGGGTTCCCAACTGACACCTATTATAACTACACGTATAATGTAAACGCACTTCATTCATGGGATCCCAGAGTACAAAGGTATCGGTAACAGTTGACAGAGCGAAAGCACTGAAAGCGTTGAAGGGCTGTAGTTGTGACTAGCCTGGCTTTCTTTTTCACAATTTTGTTCACAGGCAAATCAAATGGAATTCAAAAAAATATATTGTCATTTCCTAGGAGGAAACAATGTGTATTGATGAATTGTGATATAACTAGCTTGTATCGTAGCAGTGATATATAACCCTATATGTAATCGAATATAGTACTACTACTACTACTACTACTAATACTACAACTACTACTACATCAAGTACTACAACTACCACTACTAATCCTACTACTACTACTACTACTACTTCTACTACAACTACAACTATTACTACTACTACTACTACTACCACACCTAATACTACTACAACTACTTCGAATACTACTACTACCATTACTACTACTTCTACTACTACTACTAATACTACTGTTACTAACTGGATCAATGTCCACGGCATCATCGACAAGAACAAAAACAACAACAGTAATTACTGCTTATGTTGCTGTATGTGTTGCTACTGCAACTTCTGCTTCTGTTTGTACTTGTACTCTGAGTTCTGAGACTGATGTTAGTAGTATAACAACTACAACTATGAGAACAACTGATTCTAATCATAATACTTCTATTACTACTACTACAACTACTACTACTACTACTACTACTACTACTACTACTACTACTACTACTACTACTACTACTACTACTACTACTACTACTACTACTACTACTACTACTACTACTACTACTACTACTACTACTACTACTACTACTACTACTACTACTATTTCTACTACTACTACTTCTTCTACTACTATTAGTATAACTACTGCTACTACTACTACTATTTCTACTACTACTACTACTACTACTACTACTACTACTACTACTACTACTACTACTACTACTACTACTACTACTACTACTACTACTACTACTACTACTACTACTACTACTACTACTACTACTACTACTACTACTACTACTACTACTACTACTACTACTACTACTACTACTACTACTACCACTTCCGGTACTACTACTACATAGTTATGTTCCATAATTGAATAAGAATAAAATTATAAGGTGGTTTGAAATATTAATTAACGTTAGCTATGCGTAAAATGTTAATGAATGTATTTTCATTTGAGATCTCATTTGTTTTACATTGAAGTTAAAATGATTTCATAACTGCTTTCGTGGTTGTCATTTGACTACCAATCTTTCTTTAACAATACAAGTCAATGCATGTTCGATGGCATAAACTCGCGCGATATGACTCAAACGATTAAAGCATAATTATCGTTTCTCAATTGTTCTTTCATGTTTTTTTGTAGATTGTTTAAAAAGTCAAAATTCATACGCTTGTTAACCTTTCGTAGTCAATACAATTTACCATATAAATAGTAACACCTTGAATTTGAAAATCTATTAAAAGACTACATTTATTGGTTTTCCTGCTCTCTGGTTTTCCCGTTGTCTGGTATTCCATGATTACGACGAAGGTTATGTAATTCCTATATTTATATACAGTAACGGCCCCTTATTTGTACAAATCAATTTCTAGCGGTCAAGCATTTGAGGCTAGTGGTGTTTAAGGTGCTAACTCTTTTCAACTATGTTGAAATTGAAGCGTTACTTAAATATTTATTATTTGATATATAGTTACTGTATTGAATCGTCGGCAACATCATAGAAAGAACAAAAAATATTATTGTAATGCTTTAAGTTACAATTAACTATTATCAAACTGTTTAAATAACGTAGACAATAGGAAATGACAAGACTATGACATTTAATCTAGAACTTTTCAATGGGTTAAAAGTGCCACATGAATCCTAAAATCTGACTAAATGTTCTGACACGCAAACTACAAAATCATTGCAATGGCATTCATCCTTCGAGAAACATTACACACTTTTTGGTGTGAACCCCAAACCCCTCAAAAACAAATAAACAAATAGATGAACTAATATAATTGTTAATAAGCCACTAGATAAAACGCAAATCAAATATGAAAACAATGACAAAATAATCCATAGAAACTCTATCAAAAGTAAGCTTCATTAAAAGTACATCGTAATAATTTGAAAGTTGCAGTCACATCTTTGTAATATTTTCAATAGAGATGTTCCTTTAAATTTATAAAACGCGCAGTTATACTTGAGAATGATGCATTCTCTGTACACGCGTTAATTAAATCATTTTTAATTCATTTGTAACAATCATTTAGAAATCGTATGAATTTGCATTTCGTTTTCATAATGTTACCATATTAAGAAATAATTCGTGCAATAAACATCTATTATATTCACATAATTGTTTAGATAATCAATCCGTATAAATAAACATTAACACAGCAGTTGTTTGAGTATTAAACATTAAAAAGCTATTACCAAAATCCAACATCATATAAACAAAGTGTTTAACTACCAAAATCCAACATCATATAAACAAATTATTTAATTACTCACACTATTTCCTTTTCACCTCAAACAGCAGCGACGCAAATAATGATTTAAGATCTTGATTCCTACCTTAGGCTTATAATTTATGATATATCGATTGGTGAAGATCAATGTCACGTTTGACAGGCTTTGTTAATTGATCAGTTGATTTTGAACTGTATTGAGGTATACAATGAACAATGATTATAGTTTAGCTAACCCAATATCATTTATGTAGCATGTTAAAATTGTTCGATGCGTAAAATAAGAAAAGGATTTATTGTCATTAAAATGCCAATAATAATTTCAGGACTGATTTCAATTGAAGTATAGAACAAAAACTATAACTGCAATCGTACTATCATTATTTCGCTTAAAGCCGCACTCTCACAGATTTCTCGTTTTTACATTTTTTTTTTGTTTTGGAAAAAGCATTTTTTGGCGTAAATATCTGCAAACTAGTAATAAAAGACAGTTGAAAAATATTAGATCGCAGATTTTCATATTTCAGTTCCATGAGTTTTGGAGCTGTTTTGTGGCTGAAAACGTTATTAACGGTTTAAGAAAAATGCACAAAACATCAGTTTTTAAACTGAAATAGAAAACTAGGTTTATATGCATTTTTGCATACATTGGCTCATTCCAAGACATAAACATAAAACAAATAATTGTCAAAACGTTCAATTTGTGAGAGTGCAGCTTTAAGACAATTGTTTCATTTTTGTTATCAGAAAGAAAAACATCTCTTTTAAAATATATTTCATGCGATCACAGATCATAATAGTTTAACATCATTACCAACGTCTTGAAAGAATGACAAAATCATTTCTCCTTTATGTACCTTAAGAGAACGTCACTTATAAAAACTAACAACAATGGGAGGGTTTTAGTAACGTAAGTTTATTTGAGAATTATTTCACTAGTTCAATGTTTTAGCGTTAAAGAATGTTTAAGGGCAAATACAAAATTGTGTTAACACAAAAATGCATTATCAAGTATAACGCACTTCACATTAATAATCAAAAAACAAAAAAGGAAAGCATTTGATAAGTGTACAAATAAAAACATATAAACGAAATGCTTGCACTTTTAGCCTAGCCTTTTATGGCCGGGTAGCTACTGATAGAAAATCAAATTCATAAAAGCTTTTTTTTCATTTTTATGCAAATCAAATATTTTTCCAACTCGTTGTGTGAGTCCTTTTGATTGTTGAATTTGATAAGATTTAGTTTCGCCTTCAATTTACAAAATCCTTTTTAAATGAGTATGTGTATGTAGACGTTTGGTGTTTGAGCGAAGAAGGAGTTGTCTCGGCATTATAAGATATAGACGAGTGCCTCTAACCATCGGAATCCCATTTAACCTAATTATAACAATATGGATTCATTAAAGGACACTACATTCTCGGGATCCCAGCTAACCTAAGTATCACTCAATGGATTCATTAAAATACACTTCATGCCAGGGATCACAACCGAAACCAATTTAAACTATATGCAGATTGTAAACCTACTTGATTCATGGGCTTTAAAAGTCAATACAGCGGTATCGATTAAAGTATAAATGATGAAAGCATTGAAACTTTGTGAGCAGCCCCAGAACGTTATGAAGTTAAACGTATTTAAATAATGTTAATTATATATCTCATTTCGTAAGTGTCGGGTGTCCTTGAATTTATGACAAAATAAAATGTTTACCAAAGTTGACATCTTGATATTCACCTTTGAAAGTACTTACGATATTGGACATTTTACCTGAATGAGAAATATAATTGAAATTGCAATAGCCGAAATATAAATATCTGCGTATTGATTATTAAGAAAAGTCAAATATCATACAAAAAGTATAAAATAGATTGCATATCAAAATAACTTATAAGCTTTTAACGCAGTTCCTGTCCTGAGGTAAACAACATTCAGAGGAACATTTCTAACTGTAAAGATATTTATCGACTGATTTGCACTGTGCCAAATAAATGGCTTCAATGTTGTAATTCATTGGTGTGGAAACTGATACAAACATATTGCAAAAGACAACGGTCTTATCCTCAATCTGTTCATGGGAATTTTTAACATGGCTGTGTAAAATTAACATTTTAGATCGGTCAATTAGGAATATTATTATTGTTTTTTTTTTGTTTTGTTTTTTTTAAATGGGGAAAAAATCTTCTTTGATATAAATATATACTCATAGATAATTATGTTCCTCTGAAGATTTGCAAATAGCATTACTTGTTAGAATTCAAAGTTGTTCTGTTTTAAAACCACATAAAAAATCAATGCTTAGCAGCAAAGTCAACTTAATTGATGAAATAATAAGTAATAAAATGCTATGAGTTTAACACTTTACACAATACGTCTTAAAGTTTATTAAGGTGCTATACGATGAAATAGTTAATACGTAGGTAAGGTGTGAAATTTAAAATTGTTTTCTTAGGTTTGTTTAGAGTTAAGGGATCTAAATAAAGAAGAATAGGGCTTATAAGTTAGAAACATGACTGGTGTACTTGTGAACTCGTTCGAACTCACTGACATTTTTGACACGTATGTGTTACCCAGATTTTTGAATTGGGTAAAAGTGTTTCACTTCTTTGTTAAAAGTTCGTCCGATCATATCTTGATATTTTGAATCGTATTTTTCATAATAAAAGAACATACGAAGATATTTGCAGTTTTTGAAATGACTTGCCTTTTCGTTAAAGGCTCATGTAAAAAAAGAGCTTGGTCTTGATTCAGAATTTCGGGCTCAGCCTCACAAAACCTACTTTTCAAATGTTTAAACATACCTGTAATATGAATAAATAAAAAAAGTCACAAACATAAACTCAAGCAATTTGTACATGTTTGCCCTGTTTCGTGTATATTTTTTCAACATAGTGCATGCGATAATTATTCTTCGTGATCCTACCGAGAAAATAAATGTTACAGTGCAACATTCAAGGACAATTCCAGAAGCCAAATATTAAAAGGAGCCTCTGTTTAAAAAGCACGTGGCTAGGACCCATCATACGCCAAATTATTGACACAACACACACAAAACTAAACATACATCTATAGTTGTTTTGCGATACCTTTTTTACCGGACGTTTTCGTTGTTATTAAGCCAGACTGCGAATGTGGAACAAAGATTATTCTTCCCGGATAGTTCAGCTTCAGTGACCTATCAGTGTCAAGAAGGTGGCGTAAAAACAGTACTAAAAATCCTCTTCTATACGCAAGATTTTTGTACTTATTTGGGGAAGATAAACTCATCAATTTCATTGCACAAACTCTTGCTAATTAATGTAATTAATCTATACAAACATTAAGAGGTGTATTCCATTAAACGCTGATATGTTCTCTGAAAAAAACAGGACTGAATTATCAACTGCTTAAAACAAAAACTGATGTTCAAAAAATATTCGGGAATCTTTTCCCGAGGAAAGTTGTCATTCGGTTTATTAAATCTACAATTGAACATTTGACAGACTGAAATGTCTTTATTATTTTTAAACAACAACACTGTAACATATACATCTAATTTCTTATTATTCAATTACAATATATATGCCAAAAGCTACAGAAACATGCTCAGTAGCAAAAAGTTTAAACATAAACCCGGTTTAGTGGCAATGGGCAAACGCCAAAGACATAGAACCCAAAGTCACAAACAAGAAACATAGGACAGCACAAAACTCTATAAACAGCACAATCCTAATCCTTTAACATTTGAAAGAGTGAAATGTGATTAAAAAAATCACTGTAACCTATACATCTAATTTCTAATTACACGATTACAAACCTTATCGTCAATCATTCAGACTTAAAATGAATATTGTACAGAGGCACAAGGCAAGGACCCCAACGACAATGAACCAAAGAGACAAAGGTGTAATCAGCACAAACACCATATACACAAATATGAACCCACTACGCTAGCAATAAAACAGTGTTACCGATAAAAGAACATTGTTAAATGCACAGTTACAGCAAATTTGCGACTGCATTGCATCATCTGAACGGTACTGGCCATATATATGCAGGGTACGGGAATGGTCCATGTCCATGTCCTTTGCTTCGTTTGTATTTCGGTTCCGGTTGAGTGAGAGAACTATGTCCAATATGACCACATCGACCATTCAGCGTCCATAAAGTATGATTGAAATGACTTTAAAGTGTTTATGGTGCGGGTTTTGAAATTAAACCGTGGTTTGCATTTGTCCTCGGGCAAGATGTAATACGTCAGAACGTGATTTGTATGTTTGTAAACAGAGAAAAAATAGTTTCACACTTGCCGCCTGTCCGGGATAAACTCTTTGACAATGTCTTGAAAGAATAATTTCACTTACCACGGCGCTGTGCTGTCAAATTTCATAAGTAACCTTAAATAGTGTGTACATTATATTAACTTGAGTAACAAACCTTTGCAAGGGTGCAACTTGCACATTTGGAGTGACCAAAACATGATCTTCAACCCTCTCTTGTCGAGAGTATTCTCACGTCTGTGTTCTTGTCTGCAAATATGTCCCGCAGTTTTTCTAGCAAATTTCACAGTTTTATAAATGGTTCCCTGCTCCATAAATTAAAAACATATGATGATGATTCAAAATCATGTATAAAATAGTGACTAATCTATGAAATAGGTTAACACAATTTATGTGAAAGCGAAGAACATTTGATATGTCAATCAAAGTTTCAACGGAAATGATAAAGTCCAGTAGTCAAACAGATATGTTATATTTAAAATGAAACAACAAACGAAGTCAGAGCCACTTGTATATTCCTTCCTGGACAACATAGCATTGTTAACCTTGCGTGCTATGACCAAGATGAGTAGAGCTTGACATGTTATTCTCATTGGCGAAACTGTCAGTAAGTGTCTACACATAGGAGGACCTAAAGGAGCAGGTAAACATTCAAGAATGAATGTTTATATCCTGAAGACAAATCTACACTGAAGAAACCTATCATGAGTATAAGCTACATTAAATCTGTATTGTCATTGAAGCTGTTACTAAACGATAGAATATATGTTCTATTACAGTCTACTCCGCCATCAGATGCCGCCGGTTATGCAAATTATAAACCTTTTTTGATGGATTTAGAATTTCTGGTAAGGGTTTTGTATCCCTGCTAATTCAAGTTAATATCTGCGTAACTACTTGATGTACAGCATTGATACTGTGTTCAGTGGTTTTCAACTGTCCACTCTTCTTAATTAAACAAGTAAGATAACCCTATTCTGCATATAAGTCAATCTGTGGCCCTTTAATGTTCGACTTAAAACTTCTGGTTAAGGTTTCTCATGTACCACGCATAAATCAGTATATCAGCAATTATTTGATGAATTGTGAAACATGATACAATGGTTTGGAACCATCAAACCCACGTTATTAATCAAGTTTGATTAATATCTTACATGTGGTGCAATTGATGGATTTTTTTATTCGACTTGAACATTCTTGTATAAGAAGGTGAAATAGTCGAGAGCGCTGTCTCTGTGACAACTCTTGTTTTCAAGGAAATATGCCAAAGAAACATGGCATTGGCTTGTGTCCCTTTTTATCATAAACACAACGGACGATATATAACCTTGGACGCCATTGGTTTGTATACCAGCATTCTCATCTTAGTTTAAACTTTACTTTCTGTAAACAATTGTAAAGATAGTAATATTAACATATGCTTAGTCACTCATGTGTGCACTATTTTGTGCGTGCATATTGTCCTGTGTCGTAGAGAGAAGCTGAAGAAAACACTTGCTAAATCACGGCTAGGTAATTATTTGGAAGAACAGATCAGCTAATATATGTTGCTTTTATTCTTAAGAATGTTTGCTTTTTTAGTTTCCAGTTTTAGTACAATGATGCTTTTTATTATAAAACTCTATGATCACACAGTTTTAAAACTTTTATTTTATAAGGCATGGTGTGTGTGATGCTCATAGTTTCAAAAAGTGACTGCATCGTATCTTTAAAACGTTTTTTGCATTAGGTGCTCTGAATTGTAGTCCTCCGTCTGCTGATAGAGTTTGGATCTCTTATCATTGAAGTACTTTGGATTTTCCTATTAGTTTATCATTTTTTGTTTTATTGTAAGTTTTCCTCCAGATAATGCATACTTTGATGGAATTTACCTTTTACGGTTTTTCTGTATTCAAGATTGTTGGGATAATAGTGAGGTGTGTGCACGTAAACTGGTTTAAACCCCCAGTAAATTACATTTTACTGACCGTTCCAAGGCGGTTCCATTACAATTATTGATAAACATACCTAGTTTTTTATATATTAATATATATGCACTGTGATGTTTGTGGAGTTTGTTTGTGATTTGTTTTGTTTTTGTGTCCAGAGCAATTTAAAAGGGTTTATGTTTAAACGTTTGGCTACTGAGCTTATAGTATTTAACATAATTATTTGTGACAACCAACTCAATTCACATGCACCCAAGCCGGAAATCGAACCAAAGTTTCTTGCCCTTAACCGGTCAATTTTTAAAAAATAAGTGAATCATTCATTTTATATGGGTCATGTTTAGTAGCACATTCAAGAAATATACTGATTGTCACAATTCAATTCAATATAGAATTGCCACTAACACTGAGGAACAGTGCAATGACTGTCTGGGACGTGTTTTGTTTACCCAGTAAACAACCTGTCCATCTAGAATTCTGTCGAAAAACATCTAAGTACCGGTATAACGATAATGGAGGTTACCGCCCTGGTATGGTCATGTTCTCACTGAGGGTATAACGATGATGGAGGTTATCACCCTGGTATGGTCATGTTCTCACCTAGGGTATAACGATGATGGAGGTTACCGCCCTGGTATGGTCATGTTCTCACCTAGGGTATAACGATAATGGAGGTTACCGCCCTGGTATAATCATGTTCTCACTGAGGGTATAACAATGATGGAGGTTACCGCCCTGGTATGGTCATGTTCTCACCTAGGGTATAACGATGATGGAGGTTAACGCCCTGGTATGGTCATGTCCTCACGTAGGGTATAACGATGATGGAGGTTACCGCCCTGGTATGGTCATGTTCTCACTGAGGGTATAACGATGATGGAGGTTACCGTCCTGGTATGGTCATGTTCTCACTGAGGGTATAACGATGATGGAGGTTACCGCCCTGGTATGGTCATGTTCTCACCTAGGGTATAACGATGATGGAGGTTACCGCCCTGGTATTGTCATGTTCTCACCTAGGGTATAACGATAGTGGAGGTTACCGCCCTGGTATGGTCATGTTCTCACCTAGGGTATAACGATGATGAAGGTTACCGTCCTGGTATGGTCATGTTCTCACTGAGGGTATAACGATGATGGAGGTTACCGCCCTGGTATGGTCATGTTCTCACCTAGGGTATAACGATGATGGAGGTTACCGCCCTGGTATGGTCATGTCCTCACGTAGGGTATAACGATGATGGAGGTTACCGCCCTGGTATGGTCATGTTCTCACTGAGGGTATAACGATGATGGAGGTTACCGTCCTGGTATGGTCATGTTCTCACTGAGGGTATAACGATGATGGAGGTTACCGCCCTGGTATGGTCATGTTCTCACGTAGGGTATAACGATGATGGAGGTTACGGCCCTGGTATGGTCATGTTCTCACCTAGGGTATAACGATAGTGGAGGTTACCGCCCTGGTATGGTCATGTTCTCACCTAGGGTATAACGATGATGAAGGTTACCGTCCTGGTATGGTCATGTTCTCACTGAGGGTATAACGATGATGGAGGTTACCGCCCTGGTATGGTCATGTTCTCACCTAGGGTATAACGATGATGGAGGTTACCGCCCTGGTATGGTCATGTTCTCACCTAGGGTATAACGATAGTGGACGTTACCGCCCTGGTATGGTCATGTTCTCACCTAGGGTATAACGATGATGGAGGTTACCGCCCTGGTATGGTCATGTTCTCACCTAGGCTATAACGATAGTGGAGGTTACCGCCCTGGTATGGTCATGTTCTCACCTAGGGTATAACGATGATGGAGGTTACCGCCTGGTATGGTCATGTTCTCACCTAGGGTATAACGATGATGGAGGTTACCGCCCTGGTATGGTCATGTTCTCACTGAGGGTATAACGATGATGGAGGTTACCGTCCTGGTATGGTCATGTTCTCACTGAGGGTATAACGATGATGGAGGTTACCGCCCTGGTATGGTCATGTTCTCACCTAGGGTATAACGATGATGGAGGTTACCGCCCTGGTATGGTCATGTTCTCACCTAGGGTATAACGATGATGGAGGTTACCGCCCTGGTATGGTCATGTTCTCACTGAGGGTATAACGATGATGGAGGTTACCACCCTGGTATGGTCATGTTCTCACCTAGGGTATAACGATGATGGAGGTTACCGTCCTGGTATGGTCATGTTCTCACCTAGGGTATAACGATGATTGAGGTTACAGCCCTGGTATGGTAATGTTCACATCTAGGGTATAACGATGATGGAGGTTACCGCCCTGGTATGGTCATGTTCTCACCTAGGGTATAACGATGATGGAGGTTACCGCCCTGGTATGGTCATGTCCTCACCTAGGGTATAACGATGATGGAGGTTACCACCCTGGTATGGTCATGTTCTCATTGAGGGTATAACGATGATAGAGGTTACCGCCCTGGTATGGTCATGTTTTCACCTAGGGTATAACGATGATGGAGGTTACCGCCCTGGTATGGTCATGTCCTCACCTAGGGTAAAGCGACTGCTCAACCTAACACTTGTCCAACAACACGCCAGACATGATAAAACATATAAACCACAACCGAACATACATCTATCTGAATGCAATGAAGTTTACAATCTAACATAGACTTATCAAATAACTGGAAATGCTCATCGGCAAGATACAGGAATCAACCGCAAACGAATCGCGTCGAAGAAACAGTTGTAAAGTCTCACTTGGAGATCAGTGTTATTCCATATCGATTTAATAGAAATACCATGTCACAGCTGTAACATTTTTTTTTTATATTTGATCTACGTGATGGAACTTCAAAGACTTGCAGTGTTATTTTGGAAAGTTCGTATGCTAACGGTAGAGCTGTGGCTAAATCAGATTTCTTTGACTGCTCTTATTATTTAAACATCTTGATTTCTCATATTCATATCAACCCTTCACGCGAGAGGGAGATGGCGACAGTACATAAAGTCAGTTCAGTATATATTCACCATAAGAGCATTCGCACTTGGGGAGAAAAACTGTTGACTCGTCTTAATATTTCGCAAAACCGGCTGCTGGTTTGTGTCTCGAAACGTTTTTGACGACAATATACTGTCTTTCTTAATTATGTGATAAACATGAATTTAATTTGGGCATATACAAATACAATTCGTCGCTAATTTTCTGTTCGGTTTAATGAGCATGTGTATAATCTCATGAAATCCGTTTTAGCTTGAAACCTCCTTCACCCTGCAACGAAATATACCACATCAAATTAAATGTTTCAAATATTGATTGAATAATGATGTTTTTGATTTTACTTTCATCAATATTTTAATCAAATATTTATTGACCGAAACATTTTTTGAGTGTCTGTTATATAAGTTCGTTTGATTCGATATGAAAGGATACTTCAATGAAGTACTTATACCCGTCTGTAAATTAACGTTTAAACTCAGTTTAAAAACTAAACCTGTTAGAACAAAAAAAAAAGAATTGATAAGTCATTTCTTCCAATGACCTATATTAAACTTGGGTTTCTATTTTCTTCAATATCTGTTAGATATGAGGAATTCTTACCAATTACACCCGGGATTATGCTGGCATCTGTGCAGTTTGAGTTGCAGACATCTGTTGTACAACACTGAGAGCAGACCGGAACATTTCTCCCTTCCCTGTCAAGTTCAGCAATAGCTCGTTTTCTTGTATTACTGCAGAGCTAGAGCAACAAAATGGAAATGACACTGACCCTGTCGGATTGGAGTGTCAGAAGGGTACAGAAGTGATGGCAGATTTACACGATTCTTCCTTTCCTTCTAGAATCACTACAGAGCTAAACCAAATACTAAACAAATACAACTTTTCGCGGCCAATACAGTGTTAGTCACACAAATGAATTGCACAACGTCAGGGTCTGATTGCATTGCTAGAACAATGATTAAGAAATTATCAAGTCCGAGCACACAAAATTTCACTTAATACCAAATATATAATAACCACAAGTAATTCAATTTAAAATTGCAATGACTTCCATATACTAGGTGTTAAAACTGTAAATGGATGCAACTGCATATCATATGAATAATTAAACTTAGACGACCATTATTATCACAAGAAACACTCAGTCAACAACATAATAATTAAGCACGTTGTGTTCAGACAGTTCTTGGTTTTATTATACACACCTGAGCGTCAGTGCATCCCGTAATGAAGTGTCTGTCATTTTCACCCCACTTATACTCCTCAATCAAGCACTTCTACAAAATGTAATTACTTTCTTTTTACACAAACGTTAAAGTTGCATACCCTACACTATTGGGTTCATGGGTTCAGCCACCAACTGGGGCAATGAAGACCATTA
The DNA here is from genome assembly GCF_026914265.1 of Mya arenaria. NCBI lineage: Eukaryota > Metazoa > Mollusca > Bivalvia > Myida > Myidae > Mya > Mya arenaria. Next base: position 19,906,938 of record NC_069137.1, read on the forward strand.
CCACAACCACTTATATTTAGAAGGTATCGACCTAGGATGTGATCTTTATTGATTTACTTATCTCTGTTGTCATTTAGGAGCTAAAATATTGTATAGAAAAAGGTTATTGCATGTTGATCAAATATAGTCGATGAATTGTCAATTGTTGCCAAACATCGTCTATGATTTGTTATGCACATACATAATCGACTTTCAGCAAACCTATTATTTTAATCTAAAACTATTAAAAACACTTGTATAATATCATTTATTTACGAATATCGATTTTTTCCTTTACAATGATCGATAATGGGTGTCCATTTCAATTCGATTATTGATTTGAAATTTGTCCGATTATCTAACACTGATTAAATGTAGAATATACCTTGATTTTCGACATGTTTTCTTTGCGTGTTATTTCTTTGTTTTGTTGTATCCCTATTATGTTGGTTTCCGTTTGGAGTTCAATGTATTATATGATAGTGAGACACGATATGAAAAAAATGATTTCGTTTAAGGTACCTCAGTCACAGAACACAACCGCACGGTTTCACATACATCTTCGGCCCCATTGTGACCACATTCAAAACAGAATGGACCCCTCTGAGATATCTCAACCATACCTGTAATCAATGAACAAACTGAGAGCATCCTTTGTGAAAGCATTCAAAGTAGAATCAACTTCCCTGGCCTGTAGCAAAATAAAACACTTAGAAGAAGTGTTTCCAGTGAATGCAATACAGGCGTGTTATAAACATCTATTCATTGATTGAAAAATCAAAGCAGAACGGTATTTTGACCATATCGTACATCAATACACTCGGAAACGACGTAACGGCACGTCTGTCTATATACAAAACGAAACCAGTACGAAAACTCTGCGACGTTTTGGCGTCGAAAATTCGACGTTGAGCTGTAATTTATCAGTGCAACATGGGACGTTGACACGCTGCATCTGCCTGTGAAAACATCACCACCCCCAGTTGGGGATAGTGAAAGCTTATTCCTTCAGACCATTTTATCAAAATGAAAATGATTGACATTTTCTAAATATTTTTTTTGATAAACGGTAAGTTTAAACATATGTAGCCTTTTTTCAATTTTTTTTTTGGAAAAACATTTATTGAGTCAAAAGCGATGTATAAGGAGAGTTAAATATACTTGATTTTAAGCGTTGTTCGCAAAGTTGATATAATAACTCCTTAGTTTGAAGTGAGAATATCAGATTGATATTTTCAGTGATGGCATTTTACTGAATAACTCCAAATTTCATCGAAAAGCAAGAACAAAAACTTATTTCATTTCTGTAACCAATATAACTGTGTAAGAGTGTCACATTTTGAGTAAATCCAGGATACTTTTACTGATATTTACAGTGTATTTTGTAAGTAAATTATTTGATACGCTGTTTAAATCATAATGACACACTTACGTTTTGCAATAATTATATTCATTTGTCATTATTATGTATTCCTATTTATCAACAACGGTAACAATACTAACCATCATCCTTACACCCTCGTATATTGCAGTAACTTCCAAAGCAGCATTCAAAGCACCCGGATAGACCGTGACTTCTACAGCGCTGGAATGGAGAGAAAATGCAACAATCAGTAGGCGTAGTTGAAAATATACGGCAACGGGTCGAATGTTCAGAACTTGTTTTAAAGTTAACAAACAAGTAAACGAAATCGTTGTTGCCCCAAATCTTGTTAATAATAACGCAGATCACAAATGTATCCATAAGAATTTCAGAGCAGTAACGAGTTTGAAAGTTTACAACTACAAAGTCAACTTTACTTTGACCAAGTTCAGAAAAAATACTACAGTCGAACCCCGTTGACACGAACTAGCTTGGAGCTTCGAGCCATCGAGGTTCGACTGCATCTGATCTCAACCAGGACCTCGGAAATTACTCTTTCTAATGCATAACGTAAGTTTTCAGTAATTTTAACTGTGTATCTGGGCAGTGTTAAAAATGTTAAACTTTGAGCCAAAATAAAGTTCAACTCAAAAGGCATGGAACGGCATGGGCACGTTACTGATTTCTCATTACATAACAACTGCTAGGTATTTATTAAATTCATTACCAGCTTATCTGTGCAGCCAGACTTGTAGCGAATGGTGTCGAGACCCTTGGAGTAGCTCTGGTAAATCCATTACCAGCTTATCTGTGCAGCCAGGCTTGTAGTGAATGGTGTCGAGGCCCTTGGAGTAGCTCTGGTAAATCCATTACCAGCTTATCTGTGCAGCCAGGCTTGTAGTGAATGGTGTCGAGACCCTTGGAGTAGCTCTGGTAAATCCATTACCAGCTTATCTGTGCAGCCAGGCTTGTAGTGAATGGTGTCGAGGTCCTTGGAGTAGCTCTGGACGTAGCAAACCTGCAGGTCAAATTGAACAGTCGAAACACGTTGGCTAAAGTCTACAGGGACCATCGAGATATTTTCGAGCGAACTCCCATTCAAAGCAAGCAAATAGATCTGATAAAACATTTGGTATAGTCAATTAAGTAGTTTTGAGAAGAATTTATGACGCAAGTCTAAGATAGTAGAATGCACACATATAACAGAAACTCATTACATGACCTATCCTTACTTGGCTCATATTCGCAACAATATGTCATCTTGTCCCAAAACATATGATAAATCATGCAACATGTAAATGGTAAACATGTATATTTATCATCAACGCATTTATGACTCATCTTATTTTTCTTCGACTTGAGCAACCTGTCATACTTGTTTGGTGATTCATAACATTTAACAACACATACACGCACTATCCATGATCTTTTAAAAGAAAAGACTCGTGTAACATTATATAAAGCACTCACCTCGTTTTTCCTACATGTTGTAACCCTGTCGCAATACTTGAGGTGTGTCATATCGTCCCAATTGAAGCAGTGAACATCATTACCTAAAATAAATATTTCATATGTTCTGAGGTTAATGCAAAATAAATTACATGTAAGCAATGGATACACGGCTATCTGATAGGACTGCCATTAGTTCAATTTTGGTTTATGGTTTCGCATTGTTTATGACTGTTACTATGTAAAACATTCAATTCAATTAAGAAGCAACTTTCAACTTTTGAGGAGATTATCATGACAAAAGGCCAACATTTATCCTAATCGAACAGTGAAACACATTTTTGGAGGTATTTGATAGAAGGGTTTACAATATCGATCTAATATAGAACAATATTTATTTATAGACTGGTTTGTGCATGTCCTCAAAAATTATTTAACTGAATTGGATTTTCGAATTACGTCTATTATTGCGATACCAGCCTAGTAATGATTGGAAATGTGACCCAAGGTAAGACCCGTATGATTCTCGATTTCCCGTACAGTACCGTACCGTTATATAATTACGTATATAATAGCGATACCAGACTGGTAATGATTGGATATGTGGCCCAAGATAAGACCCATATGATTCTCGATTACCCGTATAGGCCCATACCGTTAAAGAATTACGTCTAAAATTGCGATACCAAGCTGATTATGATCGTACATGTTGTCCAACGCATTACCCGTATGATTCTCAAATACCCGTACCGTATCGTACCGTTATAGAATAAAGTCTGTTATAGCGATACCAGACTGATAATGATTAAATATGTGACCCAAGGTAAGACCCGTATGATTCTCGATTTCCCGTACAGTACCGTACCGTTATAGAATAAAGTATATTATAGCGATACAAGACTGATTATAATCGTACATGTTGCCCAAGGCATTACCCGTATGATTCTCAATTACCCGCACAATCCAGTACCGTTATCAAATTGAAAGGAATAATCATTCCATCTTATAATGAATCATACCGCGTGCTTGATAAGCCTACGTTAGAACCTTTTGATTTGACGTCCTTATTCAATTGAGACATGTAATGCACTTAAATGACAATTGACTAATATATCGACCTGTTTGTTTCAGTGTATAATTGCCATCTATTTTACCGAGTGAGCACCAAAGCTATATTTTAATAGTGAATAAATAAAGTGTTGTTTTTTTTCTTCTGGTGTAAGCCTGGTTAAATGTTTTGAAATCCTACACCGAAACAGCAAACTATATGAGAACGGGACGTTTGTTCATTTCTTGAACTAAGTTAATTCAACTGTGTATGGGCCCTGAGTAATCTGACATTATATTTGGAGAGTGAGCACAATTTTCAAAACTGTGACAAATATCAATTATACTCTACAAATTTCTTAAACAAAAAGGGATACCCTTATCAAAAGCAATTGTCCAGTTTGGTTTGTGGTCACCAAGCCTGACAAGTGGGTTTCCTCAGGGAACTCAGGATTCCCCAATAACACAAGACCAAACTCCTGCGTAACATCGTGGCAAAGAATAATGTTGTAAAATCATTGTAAACATAACTTGAATCTGAACAAAGCGTTGTATAAACCTATAGCTTGTTATTAGGAACAATATCAGTTGATGCCTTCATTTAATGACTATGCTCATTTCTGAAATACAAATTATCATCTGAAAGACATAACATTGGTCATTTTCCGTTGATGTATATTCGAAATAGATTTACAAAATTCTGTCGTACTAACCAATATCTGTCAGCGTCATCTGAAGAGGCATTCCGTACGCATACTGATTTGTACCGTACAGTACTGCCTAGAGTGATGGATTCGGTGAATTGTTGCTTCAGTGATTGGTATGTATAGGACACTGTAGTCATGCAGAGGGGATGCGACCTGGGTGACTTTGGGGTTGTCTATGGTAACTTTGTTGCCGTCAAGCTATAGTTCACTGATTTCTGCTGTCTTGATAGTTACAGCAATGATGTTAGGATTATATCTGCCTTGAAGGGTGAATTCATACTCAGACTGAAACTGTGACATGGCCTGCGCAGTCATCATGAAATTGCTAGTTGAGTTAATCATCACATAAATGGGCTTATCAGCTAGCAACACGGTCGGTTCCGCCATGTAATGGCGCTCATATTGTTCAAGCCTTTTCAGGAAGTGGGAGTCATGAGTAGTTGAATTGTACATGTTCACCTCCGTATCGTCATAAATGGAGAAAATGCGGATGTAGTAGTCGTCGCCTGGGCTATTTGCAGGAACTATGAACTTGAAGTCATAAAACCTGGTTGGTAGGACTTGCTCAACATATATCCATAGCCTGTGCCGTTGACAGGCACTGCACCATAGGAATTACCGGCGAAGACAGCAACTGGTTTATCACTAGTGACAAGTGTTCCAGTGGTGTCCATTCGGTTTTGAAACAGATATGTTTGATACTTTTGCAATTCAATCTTAATGCGGCCTTTTGCCCATGGTGTAAATGTAGAGGGAAATTCAATATCCACTGTCGTGTCAGTTTCGGTGGCAACGATTAAGAATTGGGCCATATACGTATTGGTAGAATATGGTCGGTACGAAGGAATGAAGTATTCCGTTGACAATGCGTTCACCGGAAGCAGCAGAAAGGCCTCGAATTCAAGACTACCTGTAGTCACAATCGCGGCCCAGATTGGACTAGTCGAATGGAGTTCAATAGCTTTTTTATGAAAATAAAAAAATGGATTTCATAGACCTTGTTCATATTGTTACACGTGAGAATTTCTTCAATCCGTTGTCCGGTTAGCGCAGTGGTTAGCGTTCTCGCTTCTCACCTAGGCAACCTGGGTTCGATTCCCGGCCAGGGTGCATGTGAGCTTGGTTAGTGGTCACCAAGCCAGACAAGTGGGTTTCCTCCGGTTTTCCTCACACCGCAATACCTAAATGTCGCGTAAAATCGGGCCATGATTGAGTGAATGATATAATTTTTAATAACTTGTTTCACAATCATTGTAAAATAAATATCATTAAAGGGGCTTAATTCTAGGCTTGCGTTTTTAACGGAATATGTGCCATACATATACACGACTATGACTTTTTGAAAGGAGTATATTTGAGTACAAAGGAGCCTACAAGATGAAGTTTAAAGGATTTCCTAATCGACTATAAAATTGAATCGATTCACTTAGAATGACACGTATGTATTGTGTTTCGCAACACGTTCAGGAACTTTATAGACAAAGTACTTTTAAACTTGCATCAACAGTAGCCAAAGTGTGTCCCATCCACAATTCATGATAATACCATTCATGTGTAGTGGAAATTAAAGGCATTAGAAAAATAAAGATAAATCCGTCCTTAAACTCCAAGGACCAACACAAATATTTTAAATTAATAATAATGTTTCAACTACTACTACTACTACTACTACTACTACTACTACTACTACTACTACTACTACTACTACTACTACTACTACTACTACTACTACTACTACTACTACTACTACTACTACTACTACTACTACTACTACTACTACTACTACTACTACTACTACTACTACTACTACTACTACTACTACTACTACTACTACTACTACTACTACTACTACTACTACTACTACTACTACTACTACTACTACTACTACTACTACTACTACTACTACCACTACTACTACTACCACTACTAATAATACTGCTACTAGTAGTATAACTACTACTTCCATTACTACTACCACTACTACTACTACTATTACTACTACTACTACTACTACTACTACTACTACTACTACTACTCTACTACTACTACTACTACTACTACTACTACTACTACTACTACTACTACTACTACTACTACTACTACTACTACTACTACTACTACTACTACTACTACTACTACTACTACTACTACTACTACTACTACAACTACTACTACTACTACTACTACTACTACTACTTCTACTACTACTACTACTACTACTACTACTACTACTACTACTACTACTACTACTACTACTACTACTACTACTACTACTACTACTACTACTACTACTACTACTACTACTACTACTACTACTACTACTACTACTACTACTACTACTACTACTACTACTACATAATAATAATAATAATAATAATAATAATAATAATAATAATAATAATAATAATAATAATAATAATAATAATAATAATAATAATAATAATAATAATAATAATAATTATGATAATAATGATAATAATGATAATAATAATAATAATAATAATAATAATAATAATAATAATAATAATAATAATAATAATAATAATAATAATAATTATAATATTATTAATAATGATAATACCGACGTATTATGTCATGTGTTATTTTAATAAAACGTATATGGCGACAATGGGTTTAAACACTTTGATCATACCTCAAGATGATATATTCTTACCATGTAACCTTACCTTTAAACTGGGTTCCATTGACCTTGTGCGCCACAGAAGGACCGATGTTCACGGAAGTATGTTTTGTAAATACATAATGTTGGTTGAAATTCAGAAAAGGAACAGTTACTCGAACATCTGCGCTACTCTGGGTTGTCATATGCAGTTCAATAGTCGAAAATCCATTGTAGGTACTTGGAAAACCGATAATAAAGTCTGTTCCAACACTTGCTGTAAAAGATAAAGGGTAAATACTTATGGTTTGGTCGTATTTTCTTCGTTTGTTCATGATGCATGAACGAAGGAGAGCATTCACTCATATTTCCTGAAGCGACAAATGAAAAAAATATCTTACGTTTGCATTTTTATAATTATTAATTAAGAATACAATCAGTAAAATCTGTTTCAGCCGAGTATTTATTTAATTGGTATTTACACCATACGTTTGTGTACAAGAATAACAGTTTATTGTAACCGTTTTCAACATTGGTTAAATGAAGTCGGTATAATCTAATCAGGACGCATATTAAAACAATTATAATGTCATTAACCAAATCCAAATGAAAAATAGAGCTGATCTTTAATCATCTTGCTTTCGATCCTTAGCTATGATACCCATAGTGTAACAGTATCTCTAGGTTTATTTTAATTAGGCGCTTTTATCCAGTAAGCAAAGACTGTTCTAATATTACGCTTTCAACACAATTGACCCAACGCCATTGGTCAAGGTCTTCTCACCATATGTTTCCATGTTGGATTAATTATAAAATTATATAGTACCAACAAATGGCGTCTATATTCCAATTCACATGAAAACATTAAACAGGTTGTCGATATGACTTATGCATTACAGGGTAAAAGGTGACTCGATATATGACGAGGGGCGCAGGAAACCGTTTATTTTCATGGTTTCCTTTGCCTGGTTTATACTATATCGGGTAACCTACTTACACCATAATAAACACTTATGATTCGCTCCTTTCACTTTTTGGATATTTTCGCCAGAACAAGTCGTTTATTAGTCAAAAAGAAATGCTTTATGTTATAAATCCTCCTGAAAATAAGTAAGATATAAACACTATCATTTCCAGTGGTTTGCTATTCATGTACATGAACTTGAACGCGGAAACTCTTTTCGGCAGCTATGTTGACATTACTCATTAAACGCTCCTTGTATATTTTGAGCTGAAGAAATATGAGTCAATATTAAATATGTGTCTTAACTTAACAATGGTCTGTTTATAGGCATCCATTTATTTGACCCTTTTGCCGACCTTAATGTCCTGTTAACTTAAATGTTGGGGCTGTAACTGGTATGTTTATGATATCATTACAGTGGACTGGAAGTTAATCATAGTTGTTTACATCAAGCAACATTATAACTAAACGACCACCGATGGCATTATTAAACGTTATTGCGCACGTGACTAGCAGGTTTTATCCAATATTTCAACGAGCATGATTAACTGAATGTTGTAACAACTTGTTTAAATATCGTTGTAAAATAAGTAAGTGCTAAGAAAATATGGTAAGTCCAGTAAATTTATTGTGAACTAAATTGACTAAACAACTTTGCAGCAACTAGTGTAGTTTGAATCTAGAGAATAGATATGTTCATAATTCATAGAAACCCCGTTAAAATCATAAACTAGACTGTTGCGATTACTGTAATATATATTTTAACACAATTATTTCAAAACACTAAAACTATTTTTAAAGAGGAAATGTCTATATATTACCATGGCCTTTAAAGAGGATTTGAGTACAGCTAAATGTATTATTCGTAAAGGAGCATGATAAAGGTTACACATGATAAATATAAAAAATGTGCTTTAAATTAAATGCGTTATAACGATCAACTCAATTAATTATAATAATCGAAACACAAAAAGAAGCAATTGTGTACAGATAGAAATATAAGCAACATATAGGCTTTTTTAACTTTGGAATCTGTCGCTATGTTGCTTTTAATTGTGTATAAAGTCTAATGTTGTCCTCTCCGTACACATAGCATATGCTTTTTCTTGCGATAATCAATCGGGTTAAACATAACAATTCATAAAATTAATATATATCAAGTATGAAATGATAGAATGGCCCTTTAAGATAAGGCGGAGAAAGTCATGATATATGGGACAACCTTACTAGAGTTCATTGGCTTCAGATTTTAGACAATACAAATGTCTTTGTCCCATATATGTCCATACAAAGGTTATCAAGGGGACGTCATGGATTTAGAAATACGACCTAAACATATTTGGTTGAAGTGGCACTCGAATTTAAAGACAATACTTAAACATGTATAACACAAATAATTTTTGAGTGATAAATCTTTAACTTCTTACTACATAATGCATTTAATATTCATTACTGATAGCAATAATGTAACCGTGCATTTAATAACTGAAAACGCACAAATATTAACTGACTGATAAGTGCTAAAAGTTTTACAGTGATCGGTTATCAACTCATAAGGTAAAATCCGGGGTTTTTTTTGCACCCCATCATTCAAATTAAAAACGGTATCATTCATAAGAATCATTGTTCTCACTATTATTCACCTTTTTCTAGTAAATTAAAACAAATGTGTTCTGGTACATATTATTTGGGAGTGAGAGTGCACCTTAAAGGAGCGCCAGTTGATGCCAGACACCAAATATGAAAGCTCTATGGCTTTTCAGTTATACGTTTATGGCTACGTTTTACAAACTATTGTTAGTTAAATACTTTCAAAGCTATCATATCTCTAGCTTCATCACACTTGAGAATAAAGGAATCTGCTTTCAGTTCTGCAGCTTCTCGTTCAATTAAAGTGTTTAATTCAGAAATCTGTTAAATGTCCTCTAAAATATATAACAACATAACAGTAGAACAATTGTATCAATAGTGGTACATCTGATTTGGGAAAACGGACCGACAGTTGATGCTATAAACCAAATATGAAAGCTCAATAACTTTTCAATTGTACTTTTAAAGCTACGTTTTTAAAAAAGGTTTTTAGTAATTCTTGCAAAACTCTCAAAACTCTTGCTACATCACACTAAAAAATAGGGGAATTGGCTTTCCGTTCTACAGAGTGCCTAAGAAAATACAGAAAAAGGTCTTACATATCACGTGACACTCGTCCTGGCTTCTGATTGGACAAACCGATAACGACAGTGTCTGTAAAAATGAATGCATTCAATACCATGTGTTTATCGTATCTTTACATTAAGTCATTCGGTGATGAAAAGCTGATTTATATTCAAATGTTGTGAAAACTGGCTAAAATGCGTTAGCCTGATCGCCACGTATCAAATATGTTGCATTTTAGTCAGTAATTCTTTATCAAAGTTTATTTTTTCTTTACAAATTTGGTTTAATTTGAAATAAAACTTAAATTTATTCATATGAAGTTAGGATTTTAGTTAATACCGCTATTTACATTACAATGTTTTATTTCGTTTTTGTTAAAAAATAATAAATATTTCAGGAAATATCAGGAACATCCTTGCTTAAACGAATGATATAATAACAACCTCAAATGTGTTACTTGTTTTAAGTTATTATTCAAATTTTCTTACCAAAGTCACAACTGTTCTCAATAGTGCCATTATAAGAGTTGTGCGATGTAATAATGACTGCCCCTTAGCTTTCAAAATTAGGTTAAATAGCTAAAATGTGAATATGTCAATGTTCTATTAAATCATTATCAGTGTAACGTCGGTAAACCAAAGACAAGGGACTCACACAATGTAAGGGTCACCGTAATCACACTGGGAGAGGAGGCAAACGTCAAAATGTATAACCTATATACTATTTATTAAAGGGACTAAATGATACATTTGCAAGAACGAAAGAAGTTGTCAAAAACTTACATAACATTAACATCGTTTTTTACAACGCACTATCTTCTTCTAATTGGTGTATCACAACGCTTACGGCACATGCATCTTCCGCAGTTTTTACGCTATTTTCCAGTTCAAAATTTACTGCGGTTGTCTACTACGTAGATCCCAGTAATTAAAATATAGCGTCGGTATATTCATCTGTACTCATGAAAAGATATGATTTTAACTGAGAAACCATTATGCGCTATTTCTAAAGGGGGAACTCAGATGAGACATTTTCATTTATCGGAGGTTTGATAATAATACATGTGGCACATTGGTGTACGAAAAGAAGAGGCCAAAGCAAAATGATTCTTAATCATGTTATATCACCAAATTTCGTATCGACTATTCTGACATTGTTTTTTGTTTTTTGTATTTCAAAACTGCCTTACTGTATTTTTATTAAATTAGCTTTGATAAATTTGAAAATAATATAATGTCTTTTTGTTTTCAGAGTCATTTGAAGTCGCAATTATTAGACAGCTGATGATTTAAAAAAAAAAATTGCTACCCAAAGGAAAGGATGTCAGTTCGTTAAGTTATACAAGTCATGGATTTGTAGTTTCAGTCCGGTGATCAAACCTAGGATTCCCTGGATTCCGTGCTTGCAAGTCAGGTCCCATAATAACGAACAGCCTCCGTCTGAGTTCAGACCCAAGTGGCAAAAGTGCACATCTTCTTAGCGTTATATTTTTAATTCTTTTTGAGGTTCGATGATGAAGTTCGCAGAAAATAATTATCATTTGACACTGTATACTAATAGACGCTCATTTTTGTTGAAGGAATTTAATATATGTTCATTTTGAGTGAGATTCTCGACCTTTCGTAAATATGACCCCAGGTGCATTTGCACCGAAATATCAAACTGAATTTATATGTTCTTAGTATACATGCTTTCATTAATATACACTTTCTACTGTCTATATATTTTCACATGATTTTGAACGTTTCGATACCCTAGTCACTAAATCCTCTCTATCGATCATTCTTAAAATACACCTTACTCCGCGAAGAAGCTCGCCGATCATTCGAGTTTATTTACTTTATTCCCGTGTGCCAGTTTTATTTCCTATCTCTTTTCACTTCCGGTTTCAGAGTAAGGTTTAAAACGACTTATTGTATTGGCTAATACAAATTTATGAGACGTTCCGCGTAAAAGTGTCAAACATTTTTATTGCTATTTCTAGAATTGTAGAAACATGCACAAGTTTTTGTTAATACACAGCTGTTCGGTGTATGTTTACATGTATACAATATCTGTACATGTCTGTGTAGTACTTTGAAGCAAATTTGCTCATTATATCAAACGAAATACGTCCTCTTTTCTTGCATTTTAGGACCCTATCAATTTTGAATGTTTTTTTTAGTGAGGCTGATCAGTTCGTTCTTGGGATGAATTTACTTCAGAAAGTCTGACTAAGTTGTTTTACAGAGTAACTATTTTATAACACTATCAACATGTTGGCACATAAATCAGGCCGTTTCTTTTGATTTGGGCTGACCTGATTATTGGAAGCTATGGATTCCTGACCTTGACAAACCTTGATAACGATGATATGATACTGTTAGAGAACCACCAAGCAAACATCTGCACTTACTGAGCTTATCAGACAGAATACTTCCTGATATGTAGAGGGGATTTTAGGGGTTAACATGAAAAAGTGCTTAGTAATATAATTATTTTTTCTGGCTTAATTGGTACGAGACTGGTAGCTTTCATATTCACACTCGAGTCTGTTTCGAGGTTAGAAACTAGTACATATACCCAATTTTGTATACTACAAATACTACAGTAATTACTCGATCTTGACTCATTTTTCCACCTTACAGAAAAGCATGATTCAAAAGTGTTTATGTTCAACCTTTTCAAGTGAATTCTCTGATAAATTATGTTAACAAAATATTTGGTCAATATTTTAAACAAAAAAAATAAACAATTTGTATTTGCGTTTAATGTTTTTATTACTTGAAGACATTTTTTGCTATTGATAATGTATAAACCAACAACAGTGATATCTATTATTTATTATCCTTTTTTATTTAGATTCAGAAACCACAATGCAAGGGAAAATCAAGTGTAATTAATGGTTAAGTATCTTTTTTTTTCTTTCAGATGATTTATGCAATCCACTGAGTTGCGATAGGGAAGAAATGCCAAGAAATCACGCCTTAACATGTCCATCAAATTATATGTAATGGGTTTGCTTGTACACGTATTGGCACCAAAAAAGTTGTTTTTTTCTGGTACGAATCTCAGGACAATTATCTAATAGAATGTGTAACGCTTTGATATCATACTTGTAAAAAAGGTACCAAAATGTTAAAATAATTGTGTCGGAGACCGGGTTCGAACCCGTGTTGCCAAAATTGCAGTAACGCGTCGTACTCACTGAGCTACAAAGGCTTACTCTAATCGGGTGACATAATTAAGCTATAAACCTACCTCGGTAATATCACGTGATAACGCCGTCTGACCAATCACGCATAAGGAATGAATTCAACCTGGTAGACTACCCAGTAATCTTTTTTAATGGATAAATACGAAATAACTGCTAAACTTAAATAAATTGTAAACTATGTTGTACTTCAGTTAGTAAGTTTTAATGCATTGTACACATCGATGCCAAGTTTATGTCAGTTTTCGACAATTTTCTTCTTTTTATTCGCTAGTTTATCATACGTGAAACAGACCCTTTAATATAACCAGATTAAGTATATCACATAAATAAGACGGAAAGCGAAATAATGTCTAAATATTTTCGTCACCCTTACCACTGATGTTTGGCTATGCCCTAGTCACATCCACGCTACAAACACCGTATAAGTTGAGTTTAAGTCGAAATATTGCCAAAATCGCACGCATTGCGTGCTGACATTGTTGGCTTCAAACATACTACCCCTAGTTCGTGAGTTCTCGCCGAGCTAGAAGAGAAATTGAAAGTCGGACGGAGCTTGCAATATTAAATTAGGACGAGATACCGGTTTTCCCTCTTTAGTGCGTATGCCCTAATGGTGATGATAGCCTGATTTAACCAGCTGTATATAGTGCATAGAACTAGGTAGGACACGCAAGGGGATCTCGTATTCCGTGATCTCCTGGCATTTCTCCCCTTGCGTGGCCTTCTGAATTTCCTTTTTTATCTAAAAAATGAAACAGAAACTAAGATCATTTATAGTAGTTAATACCCTTGATTTTCAATTCGTAATTTCCTGGCATTTCTCCCCTTGCACAACCCTTTGTATTCTCTTAATAATCTGAAAGTAAATTAAATATATCTCTAATTGTGTTTAATACTCCTGCCTTTGAATCCCCTATTGTTGGCTTTTTATTCCCTCAGCTCTTTTAATTGTCTTCATAATCTAAAAATAAATATTTCATTTCTCTTATTGCTGTTGATACCCGCGACTTTCAATCATTGATTTGTTGGCAGTTTTCCTAAAAATGTATAACATACATCACTTCAGTTGGTTTATACTACTTTGACTTAAGTTTGGTGTCGGTTTTCATTACTTGGCACTGGCCTCTCCTTAATAAACTGATAAAGAAAAGTCAAGATATAAATTAAAAAAAAAATAACAAAAGAGTTCGTTTATATCCCATAACTAGATTTTTTTTTTTCATTTTCAAACATGGAAATTTCTTCTTGTGTGACTCTCTGGATTTTCTAAAGTACCTGATAAAAAGGAAAACTGTTTTCATAAGGTTTCATCAGTTATTTATTAAAATGGCTTAGACTTGAATAATATTTATTTTATGATATCCCAATGAAAATTGTATCAAAACAAAACTTATGTTGAGAGGTATAATAACAGCAAGCATTTAGTGTTGTCAAACAAAAGAGGAAAACACAGAAAACTAATACTCCAAACAGTTATCATAGTCAGTCAGAATTAGGTCTTATTGTAAACATAGCATTATCATTTACTGCAAAAAGGTCAGTGGCTTTCTTTGTTAACATGTTTTCGATATATCTGACAATTCATAAATATATTGAAAGACCTGTTCCAAATGTAAACAGTAGTTATCACAGCAGCTACCAAATGCCCCTTAATGGGCCTTGTTAAAATGTGTATGCGACATTTATTTCAATATCATGTTTAATAAAACATATGATTGCAATCATTCTGTTTTATCAAACGACATCAAAAAGTGCTCTTCAAAACTGCAAAGATCAATTGAATAATTATGTAAAAAAAGTACAGAAACAAGCCCAATAGCCAAAAGTTCAAACGTAATCCCCGGTAAATGGCACAGGGTAAACGCCAAAGACATAGAACACAAACAAAACAAAAATCACAAACAAGAAACATGGAACAACAGCACAGAGCTCCATAAACAACACAGTGCATTTATACTATATACAAAGACTAGGTATGTTTATCAAGGATTGAAGATACCGCCTTGTAACGGTTAGTAAAATTTAAATATACTGGGGGTTTAAACAAGCCTCACTCGTATCCGAAGAATCCTGATTAAAACGAATAAAATAATTACGAAATTGTTGCTCTTGAACAAATTTCCAGGTGTTTATAAAACAAATGACCTTTTAGTTTTTGCTAAAATTGCATACCCATTATAAAGTTAACCATCGAGATAGTAAGTTCTTATACAATTACATCTACTTGTGTTTCTAATGTCAAGAATTGAAAGTTGTAATCCAAAGCTTTATCTTTTTTCAGCATAGAACTAGCATTCAAAATGCATATAACTGTGCACAATGTTATTTAACATTATTTCAATAGCATAACATATATGTAGGTAATACAATTGAACTCAAGTGTTGTTTTTTTTTTGCTCAAAATTTATTTGTTTTTAAGATAATGACATAACCTTTTATCAACATAATCTATGAGAGAATTTATTATTAAATTATCAAAACGTGTAACATTTAGAGTCATGCATTTGGTGGATGTGGGTAAAATGGATTGAGATTGAGAATCGACTTCCGAATTTTGAGCAATTTAGGGCCGGTACTGGAATTCGACCTGTAAACTTACTAAAATGTGAGTCTATAAGCTACAAGCTTTGTAATAATCTAGTAAAAAATGTATGTTTAACTAACATTGTCTAAAATACCTATTTTTACGATCACCCGTAACAAATATGTCGGTAAGTATACATTTTATCCAGGCTGTTGAGCTTAGTTAGAAGAGCACATGACTTGTAAGCAGAGAATCCAGGTTTGATCTACTGACTGGCAGTAAACTATTTATTCAATGTCTTTGGAATGTCATTATTATTATTATTATTATTATTATTATTATTATTATTATTATTATTATTATTATTATTATTATTATTTTGGATACATATATCAACTGTTTTAAATCAGGTATTCATTATCAAATGCAAAACGAAACTTCAATTTAATGTTCTGATTGGATATTTAGTGAGAATAAAAAATGGTTCTTACAATTTAAACAAAACAGCTTGCAATGTTCTTGGTCTTTCATATGGCTCTATGAAATACAGGCTCTACCATGCATACACTTAACCGGGATTATTTGCGTGGTGATACTTACATGTGTTCCCCGTACCTCCGACCATCTCAGTGTCCGGGAACTCTGAAATAAGTGTATCCATCAGACGTCTAAACACTCCTATACATAATAAAACGCACAGGGTACGGAAGGTAGAAAAGTCAGGTTTCGAAATGCATACCAAATATTGCTCTCTCACTGAGCCAATGTCTGACCACTGTGAGTGGGTAAACAGTAGGCAATGACATCAGAGAGAAATGTACATAAGTCATCTCAGTTTCCAACAACTCTTATAGAATGATCTCCACCAGACTAATAAACCAATGGGAGTAACCTCAGTTATCAACAACTCTGAGAGAATGATCTCCACCAGACTAATGAACCAATGGGAGTAACCTCAGTTATCAACAACTCGAATAGAATGATCTCCACCAGACTAATGAACCAATGGGAGTAACCTCAGTTATCAACAACTCTGAGAGAATGATTTCCACCAGACTAATGAACCAATGGGAATAATCTCAGTTATCAACAACTCTAATAGAATGATCTGAACCAGACTAATGAATCAATGGGAGTAACCTCAGTTATCAACAACTCTGAGAGAATGATCTCCACCAGACTAATGAACCAATGGGAGTAAACTCAGTTATCAACAAATCTGATAGAATGATCTCCACCAGACTAATGAACCAAAGGGAGTAACCTCAGTTATCAACAACTCTGAGAGAATGATCTCCACCAGACTAATGAACCAATGGGAGTAACCTCAGTTATCAACAACTCTAATAGAATGATCTCCACCAGACTAATGAACCAATGGGAGTAACCTCAGTTATCAACAACTCTGAGAGAATGATCTCCACCAGACTAATGAACCAATGGGAGTAACCTCAGTTATCAACAACTCTAATAGAATGATCTCCACCAGACTAATGAACCAATGGGAGTAACCTCAAGTATCAACAACTCTAATAGAATGATCTCCACCAGACTAATGAACCAATGGGAGTAACCTCAGTTATCAACAACTCTAATAGAATGATTTCCACCAGACTAATGAACCAATGAGAGTAACCTCAGTTATCAACAACTCTGAGAGAATGATCTCCACCAGACTAATAAACCTATGGGAGTAACCTCAGTTATCAACAACTCTAATAGAATGATCTGAACCAGACTAATGAACCAATGGGAGTAACCTCAGTTATCAACAACTCTGAGAGAATGATCTCCACCAGACTAATGAACCAATGGGAGTAACCTCAGTTATCAACAACTCTGAGAGAATGATCTCCACCAGACTAATGAACCAATGGGAGTAACCTCAGTTATCAACAACTCTGAGAGAATGATCTCCACCAGACTAATGAACCAATGAGAGTAACCTCAGTTTCCAACAACTCTAATAGAATGATCTCCACCAGACTAATGAACCTATGGGAGTAACCTCAGTTTTCAACAACGCTGAGAGAATGATCAACACCAGGAAAATGAACCAATATTAATTCCTAAGCTGCCATTAAAATAGAAATGTACAGAGGCTATATTGTTTTCTGCAACATTGGACATATATATTCTTCACCAGGAACCTAAACCAGGGATAGCTGCCACTGAAAAGATAAACGAAGAGTAATGCACACATACACCCTCGGCGCCCGACTACTCTGAGGAGGTGTCCTCCATCAGGCACCTAAACGGTGGGTAATGGTGTCATTTTCCAATGAAACGACATACAATGATAAATAAATAAAGACAACCTCAGTTTCTATCAAATTCGAAAGGGTGTATTCCATCGGATGCCAGAATCGACTGTAGAGGGCTCAGTTTCTAGCAACTCAGAAAGGGTGTATTCCATCAGATGCCATACTCGACTGTAGAGGGCTGAGTTTCTAGCAACTCCGAAAGGGTGTTTTCCATCAGATGCCAGAATCGACTGTAGAGGGCTCAGTTTCTAGCAACTCCGAAAGGGTGTACTCCATCAGATGCAATAATCGACTGTAGAGGGCTCAGTTTCTAGCAGCTCCGAAAGGGTGTATTCCATCAGATGCCAGAATCGACTGTAGAGGGCTCAGTTTCTAGCAACTCCGAAAGGGTGTATTCCATCAGATGCCAGAATCGACTGTAGAGGGCTCAGTTTCTAGCAACTCCGAAAGGGTGTATTCCATCAGATGCCATAATCGACTGTAGAGGGCTCAGTTTCTAGCAACTCCGAAAGGGTGTTTTCCATCAGATACCAGAATCGACTGTAGAGGGCTGAGTTTCTAGCAACTCCGAAAGGGTGTATTCCATCAGATGCCAGAATCGACTGTAGAGGGCTCAGTTTCTAGCAACTCCGAAAGGGTGTATTCCATCAGATGCCAGAATCGACTGTAGAGTGCTGAGTTTCTAGCAACTCCGAAAGGGTGTACTCCATCAGATGCAAGAATCGACTGTAAAGGGCTCAATTTCTAGCAACTCCGAAAGGGTGTATTCCATCAGATGCAAGAATCGACTGTAGAGGGCTAAATTTCTAGCAACTCCGAAAGGGTGTATTCCATCAGATGCCAGAATCGACTGTAGAGGGCTCAGTTTCTAGCAACTCCGAAAGGGTGTACTCCATCAGATGCAAGAATCGACTGTAGAGGGCTCAATTTCTAGCAACTCCGAAAGGGTGTATTCCATCAGATGCCAGAATCGACTGTAAAGGGCTCAATTTCTAGCAACTCCGAAAGGGTGTATTCCATCAGATGCAAGAATCGACTGTAGAGGGCTGTGTTTCTAGCAACTCCGAAAGGGTGTATTCCATCAGATGCCAGAATCGACTGTAGAGAGCTGAGTTTCTAGCAACTCCTAAAGGGTGTATTCCATCAGATGCCAGAATCGACTGAAGAGAGCTGAGTTTCCACTGAAAACATATTTAATGACTAGTGAAAGCCCTATATTCAATTATAATCGTTTTATCTTTGATGGGTGCCAAACAAAATCAAAATACGATTATGGTTACCAATCATCAAATCTTAATTATTTAATTTATAAAACATAAAATTGACCTTTTTAGTCTTAACAATGCATTAACAATATCCTGATATGGAAATACAAATAAACCTTCCTGTAAAGAATATATTTTTCTATCATTCCATAATTTGGCTTTTTTGTAAAATTTGAGACACAGATGTTGTACACAAATAGTTTCCATACCAACATTTAGTTTGCACAAACACCTTTCGAAAATAAGATAAAGGTTGTTCATTTCGAGTTCATTATCTATCATGAAATTTGAAAGATTTATCATTAACATAAACTAACAATTATCTTACTAATGTCCCAAATCAAAACCTCTCCCTATAGAAAGTTTAGGTCTGCAAAACTCTGAGAGCATAGTGTGATAAGGTCAGTGACCCAGTAGCGTGTCATCAAATTTAGACTAGTTACCGTACAACACTTTCTCTTAAAGCAATTATAACATTTAGAAGCACAATTTCCAAATGGCATGTCTGAGAGTAAAATACACATAAAAACAGTTTAAACAATCACAAACATAAACAATATAGGGAAATACGTACGCTTATGAACAATAAAGGGTTATACATGGGCTATTAAGCAGTATAGCTTTTCACGTTGGTTAATACGTGGCTTGATAATTAATATATAGGTTATACGTATTGACTTTTGCTTCGTCTCCCAGTGCGATTACGGTGACCCTTACACAGAGGGTGTCCTATGTCTTTGTCTCATGAAACACTGATAATGTTTTTATAGAACATTGACCTGTTTTCATTTGTAGCTATATAAACTATTTCACAAAGTAAAGGGTCAGTCATTAACGCATAACGATCAAGATGACAACACTAAAAACATTTGTGGTTTTGGTAAGATTTCTTTTGCATAAGTTGACGTAAAGCGTGAAACAATTGGGGCTATTTTTCTTCTTTTCTTTTATTTCAATCAAGGTTTGTTCGTAATATTTCCTTAACTATTCATTTTCAAATTGTTAATAAAATAGGATAATTGTTGAAATGCATTACCGATAATCATTAATTCATTTTAGAATTTAAGTTAAAAGTTTAAAGTTATTTTTAAAACGAATGTTCGTGCAAACGTTTTTTTTTTCTGAAAAAAAATGCAAACGCAATGTCTAAATATCCTCATTATTATATCTTAAAATTTAAAAGACCTTTAATCAAGATGAACATTAAATATTTGTAGTTAAGCTGGTTATTATTTTAATGGTATGAATCACAGTGACGACTGGCTAATACTTTTATGAATAGAGATGGGGTTTAATGCATTCTAGCCAATGTTCATAGCATTTGAATGGAAGTCAGTTATTATAACTGCTTGCCTTTGTTCGTATGTATGTGAAACACGAAGTATTTAACAAATTTATTTTCTTACAGACTCTGTTGTTTATATCGGTTTGGCCAATCAGAAGCCAGGACGATTGCCACGTGATTTGTAAGACCGTTTTTGTATTTTTATATGCACTTATTCTTACAGTTTAAAAAGCAAGAGTTTGTGACTGGAATGAATATACTGTAAATTTACATGATAACACTAATTTATTGAATGCATACTCTATAAGTAAATGTCTAGAGATAACCATCTCTTGTCGAATGTTCCTTGCTTTAGTAACACAATTTGGGGAAAACTAGAAGACCTCGCATTCGCAACTGTCAGTCCTGAATTACAGTCAATTAATCACATGAAAGTTATGCAACTAAAATGGTAAATTAAGAGCAGGTTTCCCAATCAGTTCTTTCTTGTTGGTAGATAAAAAAGATAAATTGCAATCCTAGTAAAAGTGTGGGAAATATGTAAACCGTTAACTTTTAGTGTTTAAACGAGAAACTAAATATTCTGCCGGCTGGTTGAAATCAACATTTGATTTGACCGACTGTCCATGACATCGATTTGAAATATCATGCGACTTGAAATTTAAGATAGGCAACGAAATTTCATAAGAGCTGCTGTATTGCTGTTATTCTTACTTTTATATTCATCTGATAACACAGTGATGCGTATATATGTATGAGATCGTTAAAGGTGTTCTTTAATATGCATTTATAATTAGACATAAGGGTGCACAGCCATCCCAAATGTAAATAACGGTGATAAATAGAAAGATTAGTCTTTGAAATATAATTTGGAATGCCCGTTGCATTAAAATGCATACATGCAAAATATGTGAAATGAAGAATCAGGAAAATCATTAGGTTTCATCTGGATTTTCCCTGCAACGGGCCCTGTTTTAAGAAAAATATTCGAAGAAAAAACAATTGTCTTAGTTAATCTTCATTGAGCATTTAACTCGAAAGAGACATTGCGGAATTTCAAGCTAAATCACATTTTCTCAAGTATGATGTTCTAACAGACTAAAGAGTGGTTTCAGCTATGACTAAAATCCATGTTTTTAAACGGAATGGGAGTAACCTCAGTTATCAACAACTCTGAGAGAATGATCTCCACCAGACTAATGAACCAATGGGAGTAACCTCAGTTATCAACAACTCTGAGAGAATGATCTCCACCAGACTAATGAACCAATGGGAGTAACCTCAGTTATCAACAACTCTGAGAGAATGATCTCCACCAGACTAATGAACCAATGAGAGTAACCTCAGTTTCCAACAACTCTAATAGAATGATCTCCACCAGACTAATGAACCTATGGGAGTAACCTCAGTTTTCAACAACGCTGAGAGAATGATCAACACCAGGAAAATGAACCAATATTAATTCCTAAGCTGCCATTAAAATAGAAATGTACAGAGGCTATATTGTTTTCTGCAACATTGGACATATATATTCTTCACCAGGAACCTAAACCAAGGATAGCTGCCACTGAAAAGATAAACAAAGAGTAATGCACACATACACCCTCGGCGCCCGACTACTCTGAGGAGGTGTCCTCCATCAGGCACCTAAACGGTGGGTAATGGTGTCATTTTCCAATGAAACGACATACAATGATAAATAAATAAAGACAACCTCAGTTTCTATCAAATTCGAAAGGGTGTATTCCATCGGATGCCAGAATCGACTGTAGAGGGCTCAGTTTCTAGCAACTCAGAAAGGGTGTATTCCATCAGATGCCATACTCGACTGTAGAGGGCTGAGTTTCTAGCAACTCCGAAAGGGTGTTTTCCATCAGATGCCAGAATCGACTGTAGAGGGCTCAGTTTCTAGCAACTCCGAAAGGGTGTACTCCATCAGATGCAATAATCGACTGTAGAGGGCTCAGTTTCTAGCAGCTCCGAAAGGGTGTATTCCATCAGATGCCAGAATCGACTGTAGAGGGCTCAGTTTCTAGCAACTCCGAAAGGGTGTATTCCATCAGATGCCAGAATCGACTGTAGAGGGCTCAGTTTCTAGCAACTCCGAAAGGGTGTATTCCATCAGATGCCATAATCGACTGTAGAGGGCTCAGTTTCTAGCAACTCCGAAAGGGTGTTTTCCATCAGATACCAGAATCGACTGTAGAGGGCTGAGTTTCTAGCAACTCCGAAAGGGTGTATTCCATCAGATGCCAGAATCGACTGTAGAGGGCTCAGTTTCTAGCAACTCCGAAAGGGTGTATTCCATCAGATGCCAGAATCGACTGTAGAGTGCTGAGTTTCTAGCAACTCCGAAAGGGTGTACTCCATCAGATGCAAGAATCGACTGTAAAGGGCTCAATTTCTAGCAACTCCGAAAGGGTGTATTCCATCAGATGCAAGAATCGACTGTAGAGGGCTAAATTTCTAGCAACTCCGAAAGGGTGTATTCCATCAGATGCCAGAATCGACTGTAGAGGGCTCAGTTTCTAGCAACTCCGAAAGGGTGTACTCCATCAGATGCAAGAATCGACTGTAGAGGGCTCAATTTCTAGCAACTCCGAAAGGGTGTATTCCATCAGATGCCAGAATCGACTGTAAAGGGCTCAATTTCTAGCAACTCCGAAAGGGTGTATTCCATCAGATGCAAGAATCGACTGTAGAGGGCTGAGTTTCTAGCAACTCCGAAAGGGTGTATTCCATCAGATGCCAGAATCGACTGTAGAGAGCTGAGTTTCTAGCAACTCCTAAAGGGTGTATTCCATCAGATGCCATAATCGACTGAAGAGAGCTGAGTTTCCACTGAAAACATATTTAATGACTAGTGAAAGCCCTATATTCAATTATAATCGTTTTATCTTTGATGGGTGCCAAACAAAATCAAAATACGATTATGGTTACCAATCATCAAATCTTAATTATTTAATTTATAAAACATAAAATTGACCTTTTTAGTCTTAACAATGCATTAACAATATCCTGATATGGAAATACAAATAAAACTTCCTGTAAAGAATATATTTTTCTATCATTCCATAATTTGGCTTTTTTGTAAAATTTGAGACACAGATGTTGTACACAAATAGTTTCCATACCAACATTTAGTTTGCACAAACACCTTTCGAAAATAAGATAAAGGTTGTTCATTTTGAGTTCATTATCTATCATGAAATTTGAAAGATTTATCATTAACATAAACTAACAATTATCTTACTAATGTCCCAAATCAAAACCTCTCCCTATAGAAAGTTTAGGTCTGCAAAACTCTGAGAGCATAGTGTGATAAGGTCAGTGACCCAGTAGCGTGTCATCAAATTTAGACTAGTTACCGTACAACACTTTCTCTTAAAGCAATTATAACATTTAGAAGCACAATTTCCAAATGGCATGTCTGAGAGTAAAATACACATAAAAACAGTTTAAACAATCACAAACATAAACAATATAGGGAAATACGTACGCTTATGAACAATAAAGGGTTATACATGGGCTATTAAGCAGTATAGCTTTTCACGTTGGTTAATACGTGGCTTGATAATTAATATATAGGTTATACGTATTGACTTTTGCTTCGTCTCCCAGTGCGATTACGGTGACCCTTACACAGAGGGTGTCCTATGTCTTTGTCTCATGAAACACTGATAATGTTTTTATAGAACATTGACCTGTTCTCATTTGTAGCTATATAAACTATTTCACAAAGTAAAGGGTCAGTCATTAACGCATAACGATCAAGATGACAACACTAAAAACATTTGTGGTTTTGGTAAGATTTCTTTTGCATAAGTTGACGTAAAGCGTGAAACAATTGGGGCTATTTTTCTTCTTTTCTTTTATTTCAATCAAGGTTTGTTCGTAATATTTCCTTAACTATTCATTTTCAAATTGTTAATAAAATAGGATAATTGTTGAAATGCATTACCGATAATCATTAATTCATTTTAGAATTTAAGTTAAAAGTTTAAAGTTATTTTTAAAACGAATGTTCGTGCAAACGTTTTTTTTTCTGAAAAAAAATGCAAACGCAATGTCTAAATATCCTCATTATTATATCTTAAAATTTAAAAGACCTTTAATCAAGATGAACATTAAATATTTGTAGTTAAGCTGGTTATTATTTTAATGGTATGAATCACAGTGACGACTGGCTAATACTTTTATGAATAGAGATGGGGTTTAATGCATTCTAGCCAATGTTCATAGCATTTGAATGGAAGTCAGTTATTATAACTGCTTGCCTTTGTTCGTATGTATGTGAAACACGAAGTATTTAACAAATTTATTTTCTTACAGACTCTGTTGTTTATATCGGTTTGGCCAATCAGAAGCCAGGACGATTGCCACGTGATTTGTAAGACCGTTTTTGTATTTTTATATGCACTTATTCTTACAGTTTAAAAAGCAAGAGTTTGTGACTGGAATGAATATACTGTAAATTTACATGATAACACTAATTTATTGAATGCATACTCTATAAGTAAATGTCTAGAGATAACCATCTCTTGTCGAATGTTCCTTGCTTTAGTAACACAATTTGGGGAAAACTAGAAGACCTCGCATTCGCAACTGTCAGTCCTGAATTACAGTCAATTAATCACATGAAAGTTATGCAACTAAAATGGTAAATTAAGAGCAGGTTTCCCAATCAGTTCTTTCTTGTTGGTAGATAAAAAAGATAAATTGCAATCCTAGTAAAAGTGTGGGAAATATGTAAACCGTTAACTTTTAGTGTTTAAACGAGAAACTAAATATTCTGCCGGCTGGTTGAAATCAACATTTGATTTGACCGACTGTCCATGACATCGATTTGAAATATCATGCGACTTGAAATTTAAGATAGGCAACGAAATTTCATAAGAGCTGCTGTATTGCTGTTATTCTTACTTTTATATTCATCTGATAACACAGTGATGCGTATATATGTATGAGATCGTTAAAGGTGTTCTTTAATATGCATTTATAATTAGACATAAGGGTGCACAGCCATCCCAAATGTAAATAACGGTGATAAATAGAAAGATTAGTCTTTGAAATATAATTTGGAATGCCCGTTGCATTAAAATGCATACATGCAAAATACGTGAAATGGAGAATCAGGAAAATCATTAGGTTTCATCTGGATTTTCCCTGCAACGGGCCCTGTTTTAAGAAAAATATTCGAAGAAAAAACAATTGTCTTAGTTAATCTTCATTGAGCATTTAACTCGAAAGAGACATTGCGGAATATCAAGCTAAATCACATTTTCTCAAGTATGATGTTCTAACAGACTAAAGAGTGGTTTCAGCTATGACTAAAATCCATGTTTTTAAACGGACCATAAACTTCTAAATCAAAAGGTGAAGAGTTTTGATACTTGTTTCTAGCAGCAGCTGGCTGTCACTAGCAAAACATATCGGAACTCTGGCCTAAACATTTTAGTATAAAAAAAATTTATTTTTTTTAACTAATTAAGTTTTTTTTTTCAAAATGCAAATATAAGGGTTTGGTCATTTTTTGCTTCAGCAAACTTGCTTTAGTTCCTCAAGTAAAGCATGAACACGAAAACAAAACCCGACTTATCCTAAAGTATGTATTATTATCTTTTTCAGCAAGCTCAGGAACAGACTTTATTTTTGGGGTTCCAAGTTCTTACGCTGGATTTTCAAATATTGAACTGCAAATGACAACACAGAGTAGCGCAGATGTACGGGTTACCATACCTTTCCTGAATTTCAACAAACATTATGTATTTACAAAACATACTTCCGTGAACATCGGTACTACTGTGGCCCACCAGGTCAATGGAACCCAGTTTAAAGGTACGAGTTAAAATAAATTACCTTGATGTTAGATCAAAGCGTTTTAAGCCACTAAGTCAAATACGTTTTTATTTTAGAGACATCGAACTGATGTACAGAAGAAAATTATATAAGTTGTCAGTAATACTGCCTTTGTGTGAACAATAATGAAACCATTGAATAATGACCGCAGAATCAGTTTTGTATTATTCCTTTGAATAATGACCGCAGAATCAGTTTTGTATTATTCCTTTTGAATTACTAGCTTTTTAATTATAGAGGATTTACCATACAGATATAGAATATAAACCGGACCGAAAAATCCAGATAACATTTGCGATAGTTTGGGTAAACACCCGACACTTGTGGGTATTCATTTTTTCGAAACCTACTCATTTTGGGGTGAGTTGTGTATTTTCATCAAAGAAATGGGTATTTTCAAGAAGAAAGTCATACACTTAGGCATTTTCAACAGAAACATTATACAATTTAAATCATTGTGACGATCTAAACTTTATATATAGAACCTGTGGGTGGGGTGTATCATATGCCCAGACTTTTGTCAATTTAAATTGACCCTGACGAGTAGTTTGTGCTAAGCAGAAGAACTAGCAGCAGAATAAGTAGTGGTATCGCTAGCAGTAGGAGTAGCAGCAGTAACAATAAGTAGAACTGGTGTTAGCAATAGTAAACAAGTAGCAGTAGTGGTAATAGTAACAGTTTCAGGAGTAGCAGAATAATTATTATGATTAGAATCAGTTGTTCTCATCGTTGTAGTAGTTATACTACTAATATCAGTCTCAGAACTCAAAGTAGAAGTACAAACAGAAGCAGAAGTTGCAGTAGCGACACATACAGCAACATAAGCAGTAATTACTGTTGTTGTTCTTGTTCTTGTCGATGATGTCGTTGTACATTGATCCAGGTAGTAACAGTAGTATTAGTAGTAGTAGTAGAAGTAATAAGAATGGTAGTAGTAGTTGTAGTAGTAGTACACGTTGTAGTAGAAGTAGTAGTAGTTGTGGTAGTAGAAGTAGTAGTAGTTATAGTTGTAGTTGTAGTAGAAGTAGTAGTAGTAGTAGTAGTAGTAGTAGTAGTAGTAGTAGTAGTAGTAGTAGTAGTAGTAGTAGTAGTAGTAGTAGTAGTAGTAGTAGTAGTAGTTGTAGTAGTAGTAGTAGTGGTAGTTGTAGTACTAGATGTAGTAGTAGTAGTAGTAGTAGTAGTAGTAGTAGTAGTAGTAGTAGTAGTAGTAGTAGTAGTGGTTGTAGTAGTAGTAGTAGTTATAGTAGTAGTAATAGTAGTAGGAGTAGTAGTAGTAGGAGTAGTAGTAGTAGGTGTAGTAGTGGTAGTTGTAGTACTAATAGTAGTAGTAGTAGTAGTAGTAGTAGTAGTAGTAGTAGTAGTAGTAGTAGTAGTAGTAGTAGTAGTAGTAGTAGTAGTAGTAGTAGAAGTAGTAGTAGTAGTAGTAGTAGTAGTAGTAGTAGTAGTAGTAGTAGTAGTAGTAGAAGTAGTAGTAGTAGTAGTAGTAGTAGTAGGAGTAGTAGTAGTAGTAGTAGTAGTAGTAGTAGTAGTAGTAGTAGTAGTAGTAGTAGTAGTAGTAGTAGTAGTAGTAGTAGTAGTAGTAGTAGTAGAAGTAGTAGTAGTAGTAGTAGTAGTAGTAGTAGTAGTAGTAGTAGTAGTAGTAGTAGTAGTAGTAGTAGTAGTAGTAGTAGTAGTAGTAGTAGTGGTTGTAGTAGTAGTAGTAGTAGTAGTAGTAGTAGTAGTAGTAGTAGTAGTAGTAGTAGTGGTTGTAGTAGTAGTTGTAGTAGTAGGAGTAGTAGTAGTAGGAGTAGTAGTAGTGGTTGTAGTAGTAGTTATAGTAGTAGAAGTAGTAGTAGTAGGAGTAGTAATAGTAGTAGTAGTAGTAGTAGTAGTAGTAGTAGTAGTAGTAGTAGTAGTAGTAGTAGTAGTAGTAGTAGTAGTAGTAGTAGTAGTAGTAGTAGTAGTAGTAGTAGTTGTAGTAGTAGTAGTAGTAGTAGTAGTAGTAGTAGTAGTAGTAGTAGTAGCAGCAGCAGCAGCAGCAGTAGTAGTAGTAGTAGTAGTAGTAGTAGTAGTAGTAGTAGTAGTAGAAGCGCATAAGCTTTTTGTTACCTAATAGACCACTTTTTTCGTGTTGTTTACTACTTGAAATCATCGTTTCAATTGTCTTATGTAACGTCAATTGCACAAGCCTAGGATTCACAACTATTCACGTTGATAATACAGTTCACAAAAGGTTCCGGGTCATTTATATTTATTTTTACTGTTTAAGCTATTGAAATCCATTCAACTAGACCAATCTGGGCTGCGATAGTGACTACATCAAGTTATGAATTGGAGGCATTCCTGCTTCTTCCGGTGAACGCATTATCAACCGAATACTTCATTCCGTCGTACCACCCATACCAATTCCGAACCACTTATCGCATGTCCCAATTCTTAATCGTAGCCACCGATGCTGACACGAGAGTGGATATTGAATTTCCCTCTACCTTTACTCCATGGGCAAAAGGACACATTCAGATTGAATTGCAAAAGTACGAAACATTTCTGTTTCAAAATCAAATAGACACCACTGGAACACTTGTCACTAGTGATAAACCTATTTCTGTCATCGCCTGAGATAATTACGGTACAGTGCTTAAAAACGGCACTAGCTATGGATATATGGTTGAGCAAGTCCTACCAACCAGGTTTTATGACTTCAAGTTTATAGTTCCTGCAATTAGCCCACGCGACGACTACTACATCCGTATTTTCTCCATTTATGATGACACGGAAGTGAACATGTACAATTCAACAACTCATGACTCACACTTCCTGAAAAGGCTCGAGCCATTTGAGCGCCATTTCATGGCAGAACCGACATTGTTGCTAGCTGATAAGCCCATTTATGTGATGATTTACTCAACTAATCATTTCATGATGACTGCGCAAGCCCTGTCACAGTTTCAGTCCGAGTATGAATTTACCCTTCAACGCTCAACTAGTGCTAACATCATTGCTGTAACTATAAAGACAGCTGACATCAGTGAACTATACCTTGACGGCAACAAACTTGCCATAAACAACTCGAAAGCCATCCAGGTCGCATCCCCTCTGCAGGACTACAGTGTTCTCTATATCCCCATCTCTGAAGCAACCATTCACCGAATCCATCACTCTAGGCAGCGAAAGTTCGGGGCGTTACTGTACGAATCCGGCAATAGCTATGCTTACGGAATGCCTCTACAGATGACACTGACAGATATTGGTAAGTACAAGACAGAATGTTGTCAAAGATACTAAGTAAAGTAGCAGAACTGTTTACCATTGTGCCGTTAGTGATCGATTCATATTGTTAATTTATACAGAGCGAAGAAAATTATGATGAGACGCTATCGTGCTATATGAATCATATGTTAAAAGTACGTGTAATTTGTTAAAATCAATCGCTTTAAAATTATGTTTTACGGTATTATGTTTTAGCTAGTTTATTTTTGCATCGCCACACTCTACGAAAATACATATAACACATAAGACCATTAAACAAAACGTCGTCACAATGGTTAAAACAAAAACGTGCCCGTTGTCAAACGGATGTATTTCCATATTTCTTAATTCAGGATGTTACCTGACCAATGGTACGAACAGTACGTTCGCCCCAGGACAAGGGTCTCATCTAGGGTCTCAAATCAACTACCAAGCTTCTGGTAAGTTCAGCCTGATTTCAAAAAAGAAGATATTAAAAATACATTATGACGAACAATGGTTCGATTTCCCAGACCTTTTTTAAATGTTTTCAACATTGTATTCATAATCGTTGTTAACCTTAAAAGATACAATATGTTATTATGTGCTCATATATTCGTTTTATGCAAGATTGTTTAATACAGCTTCTCCCATCTTGTTTGAAGTACTGCAGATCACAAGTGTATATATCAAACTTTCAGTGCTGTAGCGATGTGAAACGTTCTTCACTTTAATAAGCCCAATTACAGATGTTATAAATATATTATGCGAACAATGACAGATGTTATAAACATATTATGACGAACAATGACAAATGTTATAAATATATGATGACGAACAATGACAGATGTTATAAATATATTATGACAAACAATGACAGATGTTATAAATATATTATGACGAACAATGACAAATGATTTGAATATCTTATGACGAACAATGCCAGATGTTATATCTCTCCCATTACCAGTCCGTTAACAAACACAAGTCATATAGGAATGTTGTCGTCACATGGCATGGGTCTTGCCCTCAGGCATATACTGATTAATAAGCTGCAGGTTATTATATGCAGTGTGAAAGTTGTTAGAGATTTGCTTTTGAAATCAAACTGATATTTCATTATTTCAAACAGTGTTTTGATATCATTCACTGATTTAAAATTAAAGCTCGCTCTATCGTCTACCTATAACATCAGGTCGCTCAGGGCCCGAACATCATTTCAATATAGAAGTCACAGAAATTACGTTACGTTCAGATAAAAAAAATTGTTTCAGTATATATCAATTTGGCAATAATCAAAATTCGTGGCTGGGCCACACGTAAAATATATAATCTGATGCTTACTCGCTAAACTATATGGCACTCTTAAACTAAAATAAACAATAATCCTTAATGTATCTGTTTATTAACGTTTCAATACATAAAAAGTATTAATTGAAAAATGACGTAAAATGACAGGGGTCTTACTAAGGCACACATATCAACTGCCGGGCATCCGAAAAAATCCTCATATCTGAAAAAGATGTTTCATTTGAAATGGATGATAACCACCAATGACGCCTAGCACCATACACCACTTAGCAAGGTTCCGAATTGTTAGAAAATTCTCTTTTCGAGTAATGAGATGTAGTAATGAAGTTTTAAATAACAAGGGTCTTTCCTAATGCCACATGCAATTTAATTTTAATCTGGTGTCGTTATAATATTGGTAGCCTGCCAAAACTTAGGTTAAAGTTTATTCAGTAATTTCCTAGTGAATACGTTACATACGGGAGCTGAGCGCAGCAACTTAGTGTTATTACCTCCAGAGTTGTATCAGCTTTAAAATTAAGCCGTGCAACCGTGAAGAAGAACTATCAATTACCCCTTACGATATTGTGACGTTATTGAAGTCAGCGCTGGGACTAAAATTAAATTAAAACTTACTCTTTCTTTCGAAAATTCTTGCAAACATTGTCATTGTCGTCTGATACTAGAATTATAAACAAAGCTCCTAAACGGTAAAGACGAAATGGTAGAAGGTAAACCCCGTATCGCATCGTATCTGTGATGTCGGGGGCAGCAGTGTCCAAACGGGTGATAGTGAGGGTCACATTGAAAATTTGTATAAGTAAATTGTTTAAGGAAATGAAAGGTATACAACTGAAATAATTCATCTAGACTGTACTATGTATGGCAATCCTTACAGACAACCGAGTAGTCCTTGTTTACATAAAATGTAGTATGCAATTGTCTCCAAATAATGTAGCTATTTTATTTAGGTAAGGATATTCACTGCTTCAATTGTGAGGATATGACTCACCTCAAGTATTGTGACAGGGTGACAACATGTAGAGAAAACGAGGTGAGTGGTTTGATTTACGATACACGTGTCCTTTGTTATATGAGTTCATGTTTAATGCTTGTGCATGTATGTTAATGTTGTTACGTTATATGAATTACCAGAACTATCGTGGCCGTATATGCGTTCACATTTTATACTAGTATACGAGTTTGTGTTATTATATGACATGAAATATCACAGGTATCGCTGCAGTATTACTTCGTGTAAATGCCATGAGGTCATGTTATATATACGCTCGTGTGTTGTTATATGACATGACATATCACAGGTATCGCGACAGTATGACCATGTGTAAGTGACATTAGGTCATGTAATGTGTTTTGCGTAAAAGCGTGCCAACGAGAGAGATTAACATACAGTTATATTAACGTTTTTGACATTCTTTGTAAATGAGATTAGACTAAATAAAACACAAAAAACATCAATCTAATAATGTAAGTATGTGACACATTTGCTCGATTTAAATGGTCGTTCGCCCGAAATTATCTCGCTTGTCCCGACAGGTTCAAGTCAATGAAATATACAATTTAATCTCCAGGTTTGTTACGTCCAGAGCTACTCAAGAGTCTCAACACCGTTCGCTACAAGTCTGGCTGCACAAGTAAACTGGTAATTGTATTCATAAATATCCATATATCCATAGGTAGTTACGTTAAGCCGAAATCAATAAGTTGCGAGGTCCTTTTCGAGACTTAAATGTTTTAAACCTTTTTCGGTCGTAAAGTTGAGCTTTCGCAGCAATGCACATATAAAATATTTGATTTGCGTTATGCAAAAATCACCAATTATCGAGATCCTCTTCGAAATTCTGGCATTTTGAACATTGGCACAAGGCTTACTACTCACAGTGAAAGCATGACGATGGTATAAACCGTTTGGTGATTTCATGTTTTTGAAGTTTTATCGTTCAGTGCCTGGGGGCCCCTGTCTTTATTTTTGAGTACTTGGCCTGTCACTGCAGTTTTCACGTAGGATTGAAATTTATTTCGAGGGCATTTAATGCTCTGATGCTTACACCAGACTGTACTTATATATTGATGTAATAAAAAGCGGTCATATTCTGTAAGAGAATAAAGAATATTTGGACACGAAATCACTTTAATTAATTACCCAACCAATTTTGGTTAAGGCGGACAGGTGCATCACTATTCCCCGAGCCCCCACCACACACACATGTTAAACTTGCCTTGTCATTCTGGAGTTGTTGATTTTAAGTCAAGTTGATAAATATTGGCATAAACCGCTTACTTTCACTTGGATGCATGCTTTACTTTCTTGCAGAATTGTAGGAGCCATGGTCCATCCGGGTGCTTTGAATGTTGTAATGGAAGTTACTGCAATTTCCACGGGTGTAGTGATAATGGTAGGTGTAAATTCTACAGATAGACTGACAGAAATACTGTTGGGTGTCTTTAGGATGCGAAACGAGTTTGTTTAAGCTTATATACTTTAAAATCATATCGAACAATTTGCTTACAAAAATAGCTATGTAGATAACAGTAAAAACTATTGTGGTTACGGTTCTGGTGAAAGCTGATATTATTCTTTTACTAAGCTGTTACTAAATAAATTTAGATTAAACACATTAACTATAAATTGATGCATTTACCTTTTTGTATTATGTTTTTAAATTCTATAAGTCGTAATTTATGTCGATTGTAATTTATTCTTTGCTTTGGAATCTATGTGTAATGTTTGTGCAAGTGTTCTTGTTCATCTCCATAAGGGTATAGGTTCAAGTAAACATGACGATAACATTAGAAAATATTCACAAGACAGTTCCGTAGAATAAGTAGAGAATGCTGAACACCATTGCAGATTTTTAACATGACTCTGACAATATAAGAATAAAACAGTTTAGTAATGCTCTTTTAAAAACGGTTTTGGAAATGGTTATTCATATGAAAAGGGCTTTCATATGTTGATACCCATCTTCCAGTCCAATTCTCTTTTGATATTCTATATATGATCATGCATACTTTCTTTCAAAAACAAAATATGTTTACACCAAAGCAGGTGTGTTGGACAAATCTTGGAAGATATCCGTTCTGCTTTGACTGTAAACACCAATGCAGATGGTGAGATCACATTTGTTTCGTTTTCACTTAAATAGCATGTATACGTTCTGTACGTTAAGTGTTTTGATTGATAACAGGTCTGGTTGGGATATCTCAGAGAGGTCCGTTCTGTTTTGAATGTCGCCACATTGGGGCAGGCGATGTATGTGAAACCGTGCAGCTGTGTTCAGTGACTGAGGTAATTTAACTCTTGCAAACTGCATTAAAACTCCAAAAGGGAACGATATAGTTTTTGAATTATTAAGTTATATGCAAACATGATAACCATGTTAAAAACCAAAGTCTATTATACTACTCAGTGTTGGATAAATGGACACATTTCAAAATCGATAATTTAATTAAATTTGCCAACCAAAATCGATCGTCGAATAAAATATAATTGAACGTGTATGTCAATACTAAATCAACAGAACTGAAGTTCTAATCCCACATTTGAACAAACACTTCTTTCTTTTATACTTCAAAATTGGTACAACACACGGAGTAAGATAATAATGATAATAATTTATAAAGACAAATACGTGTACATTTATTATGATTTCTACTTAACTCACCAGGTTAGGTGAAAATCGATTTTGGATGGGCATAATCGGTTATCGCCGATGTTGTCATCGCGCAATTATTACTATTAAAATTTTTTTGAGTTCCAATGTAAAAAACAGAATTAAGATTAAGTCCTACTTCGTTTCCTCTGAAAGTATTTGTGTACATTTTAAATGGCAATGCAAATGGTTGTCAATGCTTTAGTTCATTGCTCGAGCTGAATTTTGTGCAACTTTCAAGTTCGTTAATGAAGAAAGTAATTTTACTTTTCCAGGCATGCATGGTTGAAGAGTATAAGTGGGGTGAAAATGACAGACACTACATTCAGGGATGCACTGACGCTCAGGTTTGTATAATAAACCTAAGAACTTCACAAAGATGATTGACAATTATACCACACGTGACCTGCCAATGTTAAATTCTCATATATCCATTATGGACATTTTCATACTTCCACACGCTGACAGTAAGTCCAAGCAATTACAAAATAAATTGATTAAAAAGTTGTGTAATGTAGAACAGACTTACTTATGGTGTAATTTTGTACGGTATAATAAATTAATATCGCATGACTTCCAGTGTGAGAGAACATATTGTCCACATTAATACTATCCCTCACGCTGACAACATGTATACTATTTTACCACTCAATTTGTGTCTTAGTGGGAATCAAACTAAGTTTTCTAAATCAAAAGTGCAATGTCATGCAGTAACGTAAATATAAAGCATTAAAACCTATGTTACGGTTGTACGTACCAGTATATGGTTTTGAGTGAGATATGCGTTTGATATAATAACTAATAACAGAATAATTATGCGTTTCATTTCAGGATCATTGTTCTAGCACGAAGCTAGTCAAAGAATGTAGAGAAATATGCCCGTCTGATCCTTCCATTGTTCAACACATTTTTGCGACTGTTTTCGCCACGGAAAATATTATTCCTCAGTAGTAGGCTAGCTCATTATCGATAAATACGGGGTGAAAAGGCACAATGAATGAACCCAGTAAGAAAGAAAGAGTTGTGTTGTTTGCTATCACTTCTGTACCTATCTGCAACTAAAACTGAATCAGACAGTTTCAGTATCATTCCTTTTTTGTTGTTCTAGCTCTGCAGTAATACAAGGAAACGAGCAGTTGCTGAGCTAGACAGAGATTGGAGGAATGTGCCGGGCTGCTCTCATTGTTGTACAACAGATTTCTTCAACTCGAACTGCACAGCTGACAGCATCAGCCCAGGAATAATTGGTTAGAATTGTTGATATATCAGATATTTCAGCAAATTATTACCCAAAAAGAACATTGTACATGGGAAATATTTTCGTCTGAGTTTCCGTTGTTGCTATTACAGGTTTCGTTATGAAACTGCCAATTTAACTAACAATAAATTATTCAAAAAGTAAAGTGCATCATGGCAATATCCGTTAATACCGAATCAAATCAAAACATTAAAGTAGTCCATCAAGATGTTTGTTTATCAGTATATGGTTAATAAAACTTTTATTAAGTGAAAACACAAGCATTGTTTTTAGAGTCATAAAATCGAAATTTTAAATTCATTTTAATCTGACGATTTTTGTTGCAGGATGAAGGCTGTTCTAATTCACAACAGATTTTGTGAGCCTAAAGATGTTCATTAAACAAACTGAATTTGTACGCATAGCTTTTAAATAAAAACAAAATTAAGAACACCACATAATTATGTCGTCTCAATTATTTCGAGATACTAGCCACTGGCCTTCGGTTTACAGATGTGTTTATGCTATGCCACCGGCCGTTTTTGCGAAACATCAAATACATTAATAAAACCGTTAACTCCAACAAGTGCGTATGCTCTTATAGTGATAAGACTCTTATGTCACCAGTTCCATTAACAGTCCGTATCGCTTTCGCTTGTTAAAGACAAATAAGGGCTTCTTTGAAAATAGAAATCAAAATGTAGGAATAATTAGTTTTGTCAGAGGAAAGAGACAAAGCCACAACTCGATCGATATACGTGACACGCTATCCAACAGCACACTACACTACTACATCACGTGAAGGACCATCAACCAGTACAATACTAACGTTTTGAGCGATATACCATCGAACAGTACATCACAAAGCCTAAATCTAACGTTATGAGCGACAGACCTTCCAGCAATAGAATACAATACCAAAACTATAACGTTATGCATGGCAGACTTTCTAACAGTACAGTACAATGCAAACTCTCTAACGTTATGCGTGACACATTGTCCAACAGTAACATAAAATGCCACATCACTAACGTTATGCGTGACATACTTTCCAAAAGTACACTACAATGCGATATCACTAATCACTTACGTTATGCATGGCAGACTTTCCAACATTACTCTATAATGCCAAATCTCTAACGTTATGCGTGACATACTGATCAACAGTACAATACAATGCCACATCACTAACGTTATGCGTGACACGCTGTCCAACATTACTCTACAATGCCACATCACTAACGTTATGCCTGACACACTTTCCAACATTACTCTACAATGCCACATCACTAACGTTATGCGTGACACACTTTCCAACATTACTCTACAATGCCACATCACTAACGTTATGCGCGACACATTGCCCAAAAGTACACTACAATGCCACACCACTAACGTTATGCGTGGCACACTGCCCAACAGTACACTACAGTGCCAAATCTCTAACGTTATGCGTGGCAGACTTTCCAACAGTACTCTACAATGCCACATCACTAACGTTATGCGTGGCAGACTTTCCAACATTACTCTACAATGTCACATCACTAACGATATGCGTGGCACACTGCACCAACAGTACACTTCAATGCCAAATTTCTAACGTTATGCGTGACACACTTTCCAACATTACTCTACAATGCCAAATTTCTAACGTTATGCATGACACACTTTCCAACATTACTCTACAATTCCAAATCTCTAACGCTATGCGTGGCAGACTTTCCATCATTACTCTACAATGCCACATCACTAACGTTATGCCTGACACATTTTCCAACAGTACTCTACAATGCCACATCACTAACGTTATGCGTGACACACTTTCCAACATTACTCTACAATGCCAAATTTCTAACGTTATGCGTGACACACTTTCCAACATTACTCTACAATTCCAAATCTCTAACGCTATGCGTGGCAGACTTTCCATCATTACTCTACAATGCCACATCACTAACGTTATGCCTGACACATTTTCCAATAGTACACTACAATGCCACATCACTAACGTTATGCGTGGCACACTGCCCAACAGTACACTACAGTGCCAAATCTCTAACGTTATGCGTGGCAGACTTTCTAACAGTACTCTACAATGCCACATCACTAACGTTCTGCGTAGCAGACTTTCCAACATTACTCTACAAAGTCACATCACTAACGTTATGCGTGGCACACTGCCCAACAGTACACTTCAATGCCAAATTTCTAACGTTATGCGTGACACACTTTCCAACATTACTCTACAATGCCAAATTTCTAACGTTATGCGTGATACACTCCAACATTACTCTACAATGCCACATCCCTAAGGTTATGCATTGCACACTGCCCAACAGTACACTACAATTCCAAATCTCTAACGTTATGCGTGGCAGACTTTCCAACATTACTCTACAATGCCACATCACTAACTTTATGCGTGACACACTATCCAACAGTACACTACAATGCCAAATCTCTGACGTTATGCGTGACACACTTTCCAACAGTACAGTGCCAAATCTCTAAAGTTATGCGTGACAGACTTTCCAACAATACAATACAATGCCAAATCTCTAACGTTATGAGTGACAGACTTTCCAACAGAACACTACAAAGCCACATCACTAACGTTATGCGTGACACACTGTCCAACAGTACAATACAATGCTACATCACTAACGTTATGCGTGACACACTGTCCAACAGTACAATACAATGCCAAATCACTTACGTTATGCGTGACATACTGTCCAACAGTACAATAAAATGCTACATCACTAACGTTATGCGTGACACATTGTCCAACAGTAACATAAAATGCTACATCACTAACGTTATGCGTGGCATACTGTTCAACAGCACAATACAATGCCACACGCTCCAATTTGGAAACCTTTATCAATGACATTATTTAAGTAGCTGAGCAGTCATCAGTTATTGATTTTAATCAGATGAGGCGGTAGATATAAATAGTGCCTGACCCCATTTGTGGAAGTGCATAACGGCAAGTCCACTTATACTGGATTGAATATTTGGCAATTATAGTTATTAATCAAAACAGATTTTATTTTTTTTATTTTAAATCAATCTTTGAAATATTTATATGAAAAACTACAGAAACAATCCCTGAAGTCGAAAGTTTCAACATAAACATTGTTGAATTGCACAGAAATGTTTGAGAATGATAGTCAAATGCAATTTAAGATTAAAGCACTTTTAAATCAGAAATATTTACTCTTTACATTTGATTTTCTTACATAATACATTTATTAAATGCAACTTTGATAGTTATACATCATATTTAAAATTATCATTATTACAAATATCAAAAGTTATATATTAATTTTGATTCAAACCAGACAAAGTGGTCTACAAAAAAGAAATTTACAACAATGAGAGATGAAACCAATGTGTATTTATTGAAAACAAAATATATACATGTATTTGAATGTATATGAACAACACAATGTAATTGCAACATGAACGTATATCTTCTGTATAATAAAAATACTTAAAAAAAAGGAAACATTTGAATCCCTGACTATCACTCAAATACTAACATCAAAAATATTTATCAAAAATATTAATCAGAAAAATAGCTTCAATTGTTTAGCTAAGTTTCCTCATGCGCTTGTGTAGTATTTAACTGAAAATCTGGATTTGAAATATTCCTAACACACTTACAAGGCCTGTAAAAAGGAGAAACACATCATCTCAAGAACACAATAGTTATTTAACACAATTTATGTGGTACTAAAATGAATGCTATTCGTGAAAAATAAAATTGACAATGGCAGTCACAGGATATTGTCAAATGACTCCGATTTTGTCCTGTCTGATGAGAACCAAATGGCTTATAATTGTAATCTTGACCTTTAGGGTGAGCGCTTGAATGATACGGCAACAGTAACACACAAATGATATGGGAAACAAAGGTCCCCATGCTGATGTATATTAATCTGGAGTTTGATGTATTTCAAATAAGTACAAATGTATGTTATAAAGTATTTCTGTACACAACATTCCATACATTTGTTAAAACTTCCTCTTACATCACTAGTTTATTCAAAGGTCATTTAAAACATCAAAAATGTATTTTCATGTTATGTATTTTTCCCATGATTAGCATGCTTCAATTTACTTGACTGATATTTTAATAAACAATTAATGCTGATTTTGTTGTTTGTGTCCAACCATCCTCCTTGTAGTTTGTCATCTAAACCACTGGTATATTTCAGTGTTCATGTGTTTCTGTTAATTACAGGCTAGGCGTTTGTGTAGTAGGCACACAGGATTACAGTAAGACACACCAGGGGGACTCGGAATCCGTTATTTCCTGACATTTCTCCCCTTGTGAAGCCCGCTGGATTTCCTTAATAATCTGAAAATAAAGAATATATATCTATAGTTAAGGTTAATAGTTATGACTTCAATTCAACTATTTCCTAGCATTTCTCCCATTGGGCAGCCCTCTGGATTTATTTTTTATCTGAAAGTAAAGACAAATGACTGATTATGGTTAATACTCCTGACTTTGCATCAACTATTTTCTGGCATCTCTCCCCTTGGGAACCCTTGTGAATTTATTTTATTATCTGAAAATTAAGATCAAATGACTGATTATGGTTAATACCTCTGACTTTGCATCAACTATTTCCTGGCATTTCTCCCCTTGGGCAGCCCTCTGAATTTCTTTTATTATCAGAAAATTAAGATCAAATGACTGATTATAGTTACTACCCCTGACTTTGAATCAACTATTTCCTGGCATGTCTCCCATTGTGCTGCTCTCTGGATTCCCCTTATTATCTAAAAATATAAAACACATATCACAAACACATACGGACTTTCTGGCATGGGTTTGGGCCCTTGTGTTGTTGTTTTTAGTATCCTAAATAACCTGAAAATACATAACAGGTACCACTGAACAATGAAGTTGGTTTATACCCAGATGACTTTAAATTGATGTCATTTTCTATTGCTTGGCTATTTGTTGAATAACTATACAAACAGAGAGTATACATGTTATCCTGACATGTAAGCTCAGTAAATAGAGCATTATTTGTATTACTAAATGCAAATTCCCAGTGTATTATTGCATAATTAAATAAAGATTCCTTGAAGTAAAGTTTTTAGGTTTAACTGCTAATTTGATATTAGTATGTGATCTACTTGCAGCGTTGTTAAATGTGAAAATTTCTGACATTGTAAACCATCCATATGCATATTTGGTTGTTTTCGAAGGAAAATGCCTGAGGAGTTCTGTCAGCTGACTTGAAAGCTTTGATGAGTGTGTGGTCTGTTGATGGTGTTTATACATTTAGTTCATCTGAGCTTGTCCCTGAAGTTTTCATTGATGACTGAACATAACTATTTCTGTTTATTCTATATCTGTGAGATTTTATTATTATTATTATCATTATTTATGAACTTACATCTTGTGCTTTGGGGAACCCATATGTCTTGAGTTTTGAGAACACCAGCTGTCCATTAATTGAGACCTCAAATGACTCTGAAAACAGAAACAAAGCATTTTTTGAATTTCTCAAGTGTGTTTTGCAGCCAAAACATTAACTAAGTTGTTAATTACAAGATACAAGTTAAAAATGGTTTTATTGAGTAACTATTTAAAAAAATATATGCTAGTATGGTCCAATGAATGACATATTGCTTTGAAAATAACAAGTTAATTTGTACATTAACTCCTCCGACTTTACTCCGGCATTCATACATGAAACTGTAAAACAATGCTCAAAGACACTTACGGTTTCTCCCGACATCTCCAACCACCTCGGTTTCTGGCAACTCTGAGAGGATGTCCTCCATCAGACGCCTAAACCGAGGGAAGTGACCTCAGCTTCCACTGAAAAAACAAACAATACAGCCTTTAATATTTTCGAATGAAGTGTTTCAGGCTTGTGCTTTTTAGACAACAAGCTTATCTAACATCTTACAAGCTTATCTTTCAAAATTAAGTGTAAGTAAGAATGTATGCCTGAACCCTATACGCAATCAATACCATGTTGCTATAAAAGCTAGCTTAACAGCAAGACTGCAATATAAAGTGCAATATATATATATGGTTGACACTACAAACATATAATTATTTAATTTGAGTATTTTTTTGTCTGAGTCTTTAAACTAATGGTGAAGTAAATCTACTCAAAGTCTAGGCTTCATTGTCATACATAATAATGTACATAAAGGAAGAGAAGACCAATTCCGTTATAATTATAAAGAACTTAATTTAAAATCTTGAATATTTGATTTATAGCCCGAACATTTCTAAAATAACTTAAATTTAATTCTAAAATAACTTAAATTTAAAAGCTTTCATGCGTAGAAATCTTAATAAAGCAGACTTTTTTAATTGTATGAAATAAAAGGAACACATACAACATCGTCAAACATTGCTTCGAAGATAAGAAATACAGATAAATTATGTGTTTTGTTTACCAGTATTCAACCTGAACTTTAACCGCCGCCATTTTGTTTGTTTTTGGTAAGTCTCGTTTCAGCGGCAGTCAATGGTTTTTTGACTCCTGCAAGTTTTCTTCTATAGACGCAGTTGCCTCCCCTTAAATATATCGAAAACAAATACATTTTACATACGGATATATACCGATGCCTAGCTTGATTTACTTGTATGTGTGAGCAGACATTTTAGGTAGTCCATGTAAATGGTATTGACAAACTCGTATATAACAAGTAAACATGTATAGAAATGTCCAAATAAAAAAAGATACCCCTTTGTTGCTA
The DNA here is from genome assembly GCF_026914265.1 of Mya arenaria. Classification (NCBI taxonomy): domain Eukaryota; kingdom Metazoa; phylum Mollusca; class Bivalvia; order Myida; family Myidae; genus Mya; species Mya arenaria. The sequence goes on from NC_069137.1 coordinate 19,949,769, forward strand.
ACAGTTAAAGATGGACATCGCCAGACTCGCAATTTAAATAGGTGTTTGCCACTGGTGCATTATGGGGGCTCATTTTGTTCCTAATTGTGCAATTACGTCAACACTGTTAGTATTTGCTGTTTTCGTTTAATAAGCGCTTTTCATTTGATTTACAATGGTACATTTATTTGAGAAAATACATTATCCACGATCAAACAATAAGTGTTCGGTAATCTTTAAATCTAAATCTCAACCATTTGGCAAGATAACCTTAAGGTAACTGTTTGTTGAGATCGTAACATAGTTCCCCAAATGCGCAAAGAAAGTCAGGCTCAGAAAGATTAATCTTTATAACTGTTTGGTCATTTCTAAACCTAAGGGAGGAGGGACCGATGTTGTTTTTTTCACTTTAATTTTTGTGTACTGTTTTTTCGGCAACAATTGCCAATTATTGATAAACTGTCTTCTTCATTATATATGACGTTAAAAGCATTTAAAATGATTAAACCTACTTTTTGTTATTTAGTTTTTTGTCTGGAAAAAATGTTAATTATGTGCCGGAAATCGAAGGTTTGAGCCCCGCAAATATTTGATCTGATACGGCCGGTTCCTCACTCAGCAGGTCATCAAATGTTGGGCACCAAATGACAACTTTCCAAGGGGCTTGTATGTATGATATGATCCGGGAATAAAATGTTCATAAATCAAGGGATTTCAAAAGTCAGCTTTCAATTAAGAAGGGTGACACTTTAAACAATAGCATTTGTCTTTACATATGGCAGAAAAACGTAAGTCACACAATTGTATGTACCTCATAGGATTCGTATTTGCTTTCACTTTAACAGTCAAAAGACACAAATATCTGATTGAATTAATAGTTCAATCCTCGAACAGAACGTCTCCGATTTCCTGTTTTTACATCTGATTCTATGACTGACCTCCCCTGTTTTCTTCCTCCATCATGCGTTTTTTTTCGCTTTGATTGAAACTGTTCTAAAACGATAGTAACATTTGCAACATGGCTAAGATGGCAAATTATTGCCATGCCTACCACAATGCAACAAGTGGACATTATCACGTTTAACAATGCTAGATTGTAATATAAATAATTAATGTGGAATTTAACAGAATGGTGCTTTTTTAAAAGATAGGCCGTCGTAAAAAAATCAAATACTAGCTTTGCCGCTTATACATCTGACAGAAATACGCAGAAACGTATGAAAGACGCTATTGCATTATTCTTACTGGATTAGCACACGCATGAACTGACCATATCTGAGCAAATAAGTATGTGTTGAACACTTTTCGGTGTTTCATCATTATGATAAAAAAAAAAAACATTTAAGTAATAAATTATTGTTTTATGATATCAAATAGATTAACTTTATGTTCGCAAGTACATTTCTTATCATAATTACAGCAAAAAAAATACATAAATGTGAATAATTTGCTGAGATTTAATACGTGATATACAAGAGCGTATTCAAAGCTCCCGTGACTGAAAACAATAAGGGACATACACACGATTCGGTTTTGAAATGAAAGGATAATTAAGTAATAAGGATTTTATTTGTAGTTGGAGTGTGTGTGTGTGTGTGATGGGGGGGGGGGGGGGGCTACTGACTACATGTTAACTGTTGTTTTGCGTTTTAACCATGCTGCATGTGTCAAAGTACATGCATGTATAACACCTAAGAAAGAGAACTAGCCGATCTAAATAAGGCCAAACCAACATATTATTGTTAAAACTATCGTTTCACTTCATTTGTGATCAGTATATTATTTCAGCATAGATTCTACATGCGAAATAATATATATATCTAATGATTGATTGATTGATTGATTGATTGATTTGATATATGTTTAATTTGGATCGATATATTTATTTATTTATTGATTATTTGATTAAAACATTATGTATAAGTGTATTGTTTGCATGCACATGTACATAGATCAAGGTTATGTTAATACTTCATACTTGAATGGTATATCTAGTATTTTTATGAGTTTGAGGCGCAAGTTAACATTTTGACGTCTCGATGGAAAAAAATATATTTAAAAAAATGGTACATTTGTTCTTAAAGATACACTCCCATATGACATGTATCACAATTATTACAATTGTTATAGCGAAAAGGATGAGTGAATATCGAAAAATAAAGTTCTTATGAAGGATACCGTGTTTTTTTTAAAGAAAGATGCAAAAAACGGTATTTCTACCTTATGAGACGATTGTTGACCAATGTAAATATTTTAGGACCCACCAGTCATTAAATATTTATGTGTTATCAACTATAACAAACATGATTACAATATTGTTATCGGCAATTATAATGTTTCGTAAATGCACCATTTAGTAAGAAAAAAAAGGTTAATCATTTAAAATGTATGTTTAATATACATGTATATGTATTGATTTTAAAAATAAGTGGCCCTTGTTGACAATGACGGATCTACTTGATATAATTGTTATTTGTTTGCTCTTTCACCTCATTGAACTCATTCGCGGGATTAAATTGTATCGTGCACATGTGGTTACGTCAAACTCACTTTATTTTTTATATAACTAAATTGACTGTCATTGTACAGTGTTTAATGCTTATTACACATGTGTAACTCTCATCCCATTTATGGTCTTGTGGTTCGTGATACTTGAATTCTGGATTATTTCGCGTGCTAATGGCTCAACTTTATATATTTACATCCTTACTTGATTTTCTGAACGATAATAATTGATTTCATTCCGCATGAACCGGTAGACCTTTCATGACCTTTGTAGGCGGAGTTTAGCAACAAAGCAACGCTCTAATTGGGCGTAGTGATATTAATACGATTTTCTTTATTGCTAAATATAGCATGGCACATGTTCTGTTAGATGCCGGCTTGTTTACATGTTTCTTTTGATGTTTTACGAATAATTTAAATGAAAGACATTATTTTCTAGAAATATCATTTGGAAAATGCTTTATTTTGCATTTGATAACCAAAGAACACGCATTGAACAAATAATAAAGATAAATTAAAATTGACACGGTTTTACTACGGTTCGTCTGTAACAACTGTCAAAACAAACATGGCTGATGATTCTAAGTTCGGCGATTTCTTTCTAGGAAAAATGTATTTGTTCGAACAAACGTCTTAATACTGACGATTCCAGAAGACTCGCACATCACAACATTTCAATATCTTTGCGAATGTTAAAAGACAACAAACACGTTATCTATGAAATCACCATGACTACATTTTTATGTCCTCTCACATAAGTCATGCATATGTAAAACATGAGTTAAAATGTATTGAAAGTTCTCTTGATTAAAATGAATAACTTACAACAAAAATCATTATTACCTCCACATATTTTACAGAAACTACCAAATGATTAAAAAAAAATCTTTGATTATTTCTTTCTTTCTGCAAATTACTTATGGACTATTCATTATGCGGTGGATAAAAAGGACACCGAGCTAAAACACCAAGGGCTACAAGTGCTCGTACCATTTACATCTTCTCTTCATGTTTTGTTCCCCTTTGTTGTAATTAAAGGCTTATTCTAAATCACTATTAGGTCGAAAAAAAAAAAATAAGAAGGGAAAATGTAAATATAAATATTGCTCCTTATTTTAGTGCGTTTTATGCATATGCAAAATCGTGGCCGAGCATTCATACTGCATGAACGCACAAAAAATAAGAATCAATCCTTAAATGGAAAATATTAAACATGTGAACAGTTGTCTAAAACCTATAATCAATTGTAAAGTTTGACAAATAATTCTGAATTTCACCGAGTGTATTCCCATTTTAATATAAGGAAATAATTTATACTGGGATCCCAGATTGACGAATGAGTATGCGACTGTAAGCGACATATTTAGGTATAGAGAATAATCTGGAATCTCAGCTATTTAACGTGACGAAAATATGTTGACAACCTTTATTACATCGACTATTATTTCATAAACATATTAAGATTATAAGATTAGCAGTTACCATAGTTATTAAAGATACATGTTGACATTGCACATCTAAGACCCTAGAAATTAGAGATTGTATACGCAGTCTTTTGAGGTTTAAAATGAAATAGTCTCAATATAAAAGACTCTGCAATTGACTTCGTAAAGATTGCTGTTAAAGATGAAAGTGGTGTACACTCATCCATATATCATTTCATTACGCATGCATATGCTATTCTTCCACAAGATATGTTTGACTGTTGTTCTCGGATTTCAAAACGATTGATGTTGCTTTTTATTTTATTTATGTGTTGGTATATCATTGCAACCTTGTTTTCAACTTGTTATAAACAAGGAGCAACTCCAATTCACAACGCAAATGTATTTTGGAAAGGGAGTCGGTATTCAACATAGTTATTAAGTAATTTGAACAGATACATGCTTCTCATTACATGATATATAGTAATAAGCAATATTCACATATATACAACCATAATATGGCAATACATTCTTGTTTTAAAACACGTAATATATCAAATGATTGTTACAAAGAGATTATAGTCAGCATATACATTCAAATGTAAATCAATATAAAGGTGAGCACTTGGATTAATATTTCATAAGGAGGGAACCCAATATCTTTAATTGGTATGTTTGGAAATCCAATGTGTTAATATTTTGCATAGCTGTGATCAAGTTGCGGTGTATCAGTTTACGTAAATAGACATGCGAAGTAACTTAATCTGGGCAGATATTTGCAAACCTTATTGTCAGTTACTTTAAAAGCTTATGATTATGACACAGTTTCCTTGCACCCGCGTGAATTTTGTACGAATCCTCTTTAAGATAACGAGAAAAACGTCAATTAATCTCTATGATATTTAGTTGCCGTTTAAAACTATATAGCAGAACATAAAAAACACATTTTGTTTTGACTTATAAATGAACATAACAGCTTTTTCTATGTTTATGTTTTGTGATTGTTTTGCGTTCCGTGTCATTAGAGATGACCCTGTGCCATTGGGCGGGGTTAATTTTTAACATATACAATACATATAGTTGTTGTGTTGGTCATATTCAACCGTTGCATTATAAAACATACCATACCAAAGCCTTTATATACTTATTAAACAACAATCATGAGTAATTGGAAATTATACTGATTGGCGGTTGAACTTAGCATTTCCATTCAAAAAAGGTTTATTATTACAATTTCATTCTTGTCATTTCATTTCAATAATTATAGCAATGGCTGAACAGAAGGATACATGCAGTTCATTTGTTTTAATATTGTTTTCTAAGAACAGCATGCCATAGAAATACACATTTAGTTCATCTTAAATACCTACATATTTACAAACCTAAACATATATTTTGTTCACAATGCGTTCGAATTCACTGCTCAGGGAAACAATGTGATTGCATAATTATTTTTTGAAAAAGGGAAACAAATAATGGTTGTGTCTGTTATGAAACTAAGTACATTTTAAGGTTAGCAATCTTAATATTAAAGCTGCACTCTCACAGATTGAACGTTTTGACGATTTTTTTTATTATTTTTTTATTTGGAACGAGCTTATATTTGCGAACATCCATGGAAACCAGTTTTATTAGACTGCTGACAAAAAAAATAGATAGCAGATTTTTGTATTTAAGTTAAAAAATAATGGTTTATGCATTTTTTTAAACCGTTAGTAACGGTTTAAGCCATAAAACATTATTTTTTGAAATCTATGATCTGATTTTTTTCCCGAAATTTTATATCATTAGTTTGCAGATATTTATGCAAAAAATTGCTCTTTTCAAGACAAAAAAAAAAAAAAAAGTTGTAAAAATGGTATATCTGTGAGATTGCAGCTTTAAAAGTATTTGGTGATTTATTTTTCAATGAAATGGTATCCTATATATGACTGAAATGTTTAAGAACTGCAAACATGTTGTTTTATTTGAATATAGTGCAATGGTTTTAATACTTTTCTCAAACGTATAGGCTGGAATAAAACTTTTAATGTACCGCCTATTTTTCATGTTTTAAACATTACATATATATATTGGAAAAAAAACAACACACGATTAAATCTTAGATTATAAAACTATACGGATATCCTAGTAATGCTTGACAATAATTCTAGTTTCATTGAACCCTATCAAAAAATAATAGATGTATTAAGACCCCGACAAGTTTTGAAACTAAATATTAAGTGTGTATAACATCCATGACACTACATATTATCGATTTTGTTATAAGGCTATGCTGTTTACAGGCAGATGTGTAATTAAATAGAAATGCAAACCAACGCCTGTTTAGAGTTAAGAATTAAATATTTGTCTTTGAATTTAGTGAAATTAGTTTGTTGAGCATTCATTACTTGTTATTTACTTTCTTGTAATGTATTGGATTTCCTTACGGTGAACCCGCGTTCTAATGAAAGATTGATCAAATATATTAGGCCTTTAATTGAATGTTAATATCGTTGAACACATTAATAACCCAATACACAATCTCCGAGTATCATGTGTAGTACTGATTTAGTTTAACGGTTTAACCTCTTTATATACAGATGTGAAAATTGTAGACAAACTGCTGATTGAAATAAACAGGATAACTAGGGTTTGTCATTTAATCAAATTCATTTTGCTTTTGGAGTATTCATTATTAAGTATTGATTTGTTTGTAATGTTTTGGGTTTATTGCAGCGAAACCTAGTACTAAAATATATAAATTATATCAGGCCTTTTTATGAATGATAATTGAACAGATTGATTCCCCAAATACACAATCTCCGAGTAGCAAGTACAATTTAATCGAAAGAAATGGACGAGCAGTGTTACTAATAGTTTAAAAAAATACTGAAACATTTTTGAAGCAGAAGTCAACAATTGCAACGATAACCTCGTTAAGAGGGCACTTGTTTCAAGACCAAACACTTAACATTGTTAGATTCCAAACTGTTTGCGACTAGATAGATGTTTGATAACATTAAATCGTTAAGCTTACTTCTTAAAACCACTGCAAAATAATGTTTAGAAATACTTTCTATCGGGGTTTGTATCTATAATTATGTTAATGATATTGATTAAATTATCGTGTTCTTATAGTAGCAATGACCTTAAAACATATAAAGATAAGCGCAACGCGTTTAAAAACTGTTGCAGTGCGAAGCCATACGATTATCAATGTAAGGATATATATAAATTGGTAAACAATGCAAACATCATTTTGGAAGCAATTGAAACTTGGTCAAAATAAATCGAAAGCTGTGTCTAGTTTCTGCCAATGACTGGCACGATTATTTCAGAAGCCTTCTCTATGATGAAGATGCAGTATTGGTTGATCCGAATAGTGAAAAAGTTAATGAATTTATATACGAAGGTGCTAGCACACTGAATGATCCTTTTACTTTATCTGAGGTAAAATCATCATTTTCCAAACTAGTAAATAATAAAAGCTGTGGGCTAGATGGAATTCCGTCTGAATATTATAAATATACATGTTCTGATATAGGACATTTCTTCTTGTAATTCAATAATTATTTGTCAACAGGAGTCTTTCCACAATCTTGGGGACAAAGTATTACAATATGCCCTGTAAATAAATCTGTGTCAAATACTGTACCATGAAACTACCGTGGTATATCAATTACAAATACCATGTATAAGATTTTTTCTGATGTTGTAAATTTAATACTTTATAATTGGGCTGAGCAAAATAATAAAATCGATGAATGTCAAGCTGGGTTTCGTCAAAATTATTCCACGGTTAGTAATATGTTTTGTGTGCAAGATATGCCTTTCCAAGAAAGAGGACGCTTTTACTGTTAATATGTTGACTTTAGTAAGCTTTTGATAAAATTAACCACGTAAAACTATTTCAATCACTTCAAAAGCTAAATGTATATGGTATTTTGTTAAGTGTCTTGGAATCTATGTACACTAACCTTAATTCATTTGTTAGAATAGGTACGAGCCAAGGAGATAAATCAAATTCGACAATCTTTATCTTCCTTATAAATGAGTTACCTGCTCTTTTAAGAGAGAAATGTGGGTCTGGCATTTTCATCACCATCGATATACCAGATATAATATGTTTAATGTTCGCAGATGACATTGATAATTGCGCTTAAACAGCATTTAAAGTACAGCAGCAGCTCAATACAATCGATGAATTTTGTCTTAATTCCGGTATGGAGGTTAACCTTGCAAAAAACAGAAATTATTGTGTTTACAAATGATGGACCTTTAAGGAGCTATAAAAATGGCAGTTTCGTGAACTAGACGTTAGAACTACTTCAGTTTACAAGTAAAAGGGACTTATTTTTACCCCACAATTGTCTTGGACATCAGCTAAAGAAAAGTTGTCGGCTTTGGTACAAAAATCTATATTTGAAATTAAACATTATCAAAAGCCATTCGGTTATTTCCCAACCAAAGAACTTTTAAAGATATTTGATACCATTATTAACCCTAATTTATGTTACGGTTCTCTAATATGGGGATATGAGTTTAGTCCAAGTATTGAGTCTGTGCATAATGACTTTTGTAGGAGGCACCTTTGGGTAAATAGGACTACGAACACCTGCATGATTCTTGGAGAGTGCGGTAGATTACCAGTATGTATATCATATTGTTCTAATTGAATGAGATTTTTAAGCATGACCGATAAAAGATAATATGAACTAAGGCGCTGCCTCTACAGGCTTGAAGTGCTATTGCCAGACACTTTAAGTTTACTCAATGACTAAGTGAAACATACTAGAAGTAAAAGGGAAACGGTTTTTTTTGTGTGTGTATATGTTGATAAAACTTTTTAAATAACAAGCAGTTATGTTGCTGTTAGCAACAATCTTCAATAATAGTGTATACATTCTTCAGTGTTATTCTTCTTAATTAACTTAAATAAAGCTACTATGCATTTGAGATCAAGTACACAAACGCATTTGAGGAATATGTTACAACAGAAAATAAATAAAAACAAGAGCTGTCACAGAGACAGCCCGCTCGACTTTTCCGCCGCTTTTCGGTGTATGGACTGAAAAGTTTTGGAGAAATATGCATTGATCACTGTTATATTAGGTTTCAATGCAATGCATGATGTGCTGATATCTTTACATACATTGAATTGGAAAATATTTGAGGTGGTACGCAAACATTAACATAAATTGTAAGTTGAAAAAGGGGCATTTGTTTGTCAAAATGCTTGATAGAGTTACCTCCTCCTGTGTAAAGGTTGGGGGTATGATGGTGAACAAGCGTGCAAAGTTTCAAAGTCAGATGTCAATGGACTTTGAAAATATTTGAGGTGGTACGGAAACTTACACGTAAATTATAAGTAAAAAAGGGGCATAATTCTGTCAAAATGCTCGATACAGTGACCTCCTCCTGTGTACAGGTTGGGAGCATGATGGTGAACAAGCGTGCGAAGTTTCAAAACAGTATGTCAATGGACTTTGAAAATATTTGAGGATGTACGCAAACTTTAACATAAGTGGTAATGCTGACGCTGACACTCGGGTGACTAGGATAGCTCTCTTTATTCATCGAATAGTCAAGCTAAAAATGATCACATATCAATAATGTTGCACTGAAGTATATTACAAGCAGTGGTAATTATAATTTTAACTAGAATTGAATGGGCAAAAATCTATTTAAATATGATGGTAAAACATGGCAAAACATTTAATAAATTACTTATAATTTTGATTGTATATGAACAATATGTAGCCAAGCAGCTCAGGAAAATTGTCTGCAAAATATCTCAGTGAGAATACAGAATAAATTCTTATTTGTTTGTTACAAAAACATACACCACACCCCCGCCAAAAAAGTTGCAAAATGTTAATTATGAACAAATGTGTTGTTTAGATTTTAAGGGCAAATATAATTATGCTTTAATTACAGAATTATCTTAACAATGCTTTCAATAAACTTTAACATAATTTGTGTTTGCAATGACAAGTCTGACAAACATCATGTCTAATGATAAAAAATTATCTAAATTTCAATTAATGAATATTGTAAACAGCTTTGCTAAAATCAGGTATAAACCAAAAGACCTGTGACAGTTAAATATGCAGCAACACATGTATTTTTTACAGATCACCAACAGCAACCTTTTTGATAAAAAGGTTGTTGCTTTTTACATCTGGTGGGAAATAAAATTGTATGAATAAATTAATGTTAAATTTTTCTAACTTTTAAAGGCCCTATATGTTATGGCCTCTTATGAGATATATTCTAAATGAAGCATGAAAATAGTCAAAACCAATTGTTCATATTATTGGACTTTCAAGACCCAGTGTGTTAAAGATTAAACTTATCAAGGTGTAATTACAAACAAATGACTTCTAACCCTCAAATAATGTTTAACCCACAGGGTGATCTAAACAGAAATGATAAATTGCAATTACAATCAACATTCAACAGAGCTGAAAATATATTCTAAATTTAGCACCTATATAGAATATACAATAAAAGTAATCAAGTCAGTGATATTGTTAGAACACACCCAAATAAGAACCCAGTGAAAAACTGTAAGCTGAGCTCACTAAGCACTATTTCATATATATTTTTTATATTTGTTAAGTGTACCAGCCAATAGAGCAATACCAAATTTCAGTTCCAAAACCATTTATATATGAAAACAATTGAAACAATTAAAATGATTATATTATATAATGTATACAGAATGACATCATGAGGCTATTAAACTATTCACATATGTTAATATGCACAAAATAAGGCTACAGTTATCTACTATTAATTTATGTAGATTTGAAAAACGGCTTGCAATATGTACAGTGTCAAATTATGTTGATAAAATTCAGTGTTCTCAAAAGCACAATCAATGTTTTCTGTACTGACAGCTGGATTTTCAATGTTTAACATATATATCAGTTCAACAACATACAGTGATTTTGGATTCATTGACGGTTAAAACACCATAACTACTATACACCGAACTGGTGTCTTCTTGAAAAAATCATGAATAAAAGAAACCGAACAAACCAGCAAAAACTGAAAGTATCTGGTTTTAAATGCTAAATATGGCACAAAATTAACAGAACAGAGTTTTGCAATTGTCTATACGTTGCTCAATTATTACATTTTTGCTGTAAATGTCACATTTTGTATTATTCACACAAACAAGTTTGACAGGGGTGAATAACATCTGCATTCTCTTGAAATATGGGATTCTGTGCTGCATTTAGTTTCAAATTGTTAGACCACTTCAGGCTGCTGGCACATCAGAATCTGCAAATAACATAAATTCAATGTTTTTAACAGAATAAAACTACTACTGTGAAGGTATACCAGTGAACAATCATTTGATGCATACACATTTTTTTATGTTGTCATAATTTTGATATAGTCACATATGGTGATAATTAAAGAAGTCCAACTTCAACACACAATCTTTAATTTATAAACAACGTTTCGGCCATTCGGCCTTCATCAGGCTGTATGTATATAATGAACAGGAAATGACGTCAACATCAAATGACGTCAACGTTGATAACGTTGATACAGTCACATAATGATAGTCATAGTGTAATTTGACGGTTTCAAAGATCAAGACAAAATAGATGAAATACATTATGTTTGAATATTTTGCAATGAGTATTAAACAACTCCAAGGTAATTGACTACAAAGAAGCATTTTGGGGGAGTCATTTTCCATTCTCTGGAGGTGGTATGGAATTCCAGACAAAACTATCTTGAACAGGATTTTTTGTCCATAAAGGTCCTCTTGAGCTTCAGCAACCAGGTGGCTATAAAAAAGAACCAATACATTTGTGCTTTTACAGAATGTTGAAATGTATTAAGAAGTATTGAGGGATAAGTCAAAAACCTGAAATTTATAAAAAAGCAAACAAAATAGTTCATTAGAAAATGATATAATCTCATGGCCGTGACCGAAAATAACCAGCATGAATCAATGCTATTTAGGAATGAAACAAACAGAAAAGATAAACTTAAAAGATTTAAACCCGCTACTGTTTGGATACATTTCCATAAAGTGATTGTGAAATACTAATAATTCACCGCATGATGTCTAATCCAATTTGAGTTCGGCTGGCAGGTCTGTCATCATCCCCATCTCCAACCTGTTGCAAACAATAACGCATTAATAATAAGTTATTAAGGAATTGGATTACTAAAAAATGTCCACTATACTTGGTTGATGTAATTACTAAAAAACTTATTTTCATAAGGACATTCACTAAAGGCTTTGAGTTGGGTTGGTGAAGCTGGCATTTATGCAACAGTCAATTGTAACCATCCCCCCAAGTCCAGGGAATAGCAGGGACTTTGACTTCTGGTCCAGCCAACCCTGGCTAAAATCTCCGCCCTGCGGGGACGAACAAATGGTAAAATCCCTGCCAAATGCCCCCGCACCCCAGGAACTCTTGGTAGGCCCATTCCCCGCTATATTTTGCGCAAAGACAAAACCACCGCTTTCATCCGGCACTGGGGGGCCACCTGAAAGGTAACTAGAGCTATCACTGAAGGTGATTAATAGCCCCGAACGCCGCCCTGATATGAAATTGCAGTCAACTATTTGGAAAGCCAACCTATAAATGACAACTTTATTTTATGGACTATTATCATTGTAATTTGCTAAAAAAGTGTAATGATTCATGTACATTGAACTCCTTCTCATTGTGCTGTACCATTGTATAAAGATTTCTTACATTCCATCCGGTAGATTTCAAGTTATGCTCCGGACAAGTAAAAAGTAACAAAGGGCAATAACTCTGTAATTAGCTGAAATGGATTGAGGTTTCTATACACTGCACTTCCTCTTATCATGATCTATCACTGTATGAAGCTTTATTAAATTCCATCCAATAATTTTCAAGTTATGCCCGGGACAAGAACAAGTATTTAAGGCCATAACTTTGTAATTAGCTAAAAAAGAGTTATGGATCTTGTGCACTGCACTTCCTCTCATTGTGCTTTACCATTGTATGAAGTTTCAATAAATCTTATATAGTAGTTTGCAAGTTAATGTCTGGAAAAAATTTGACAGCAAAAAAACAAATAAAGGGCAATAACTCAGTAGCTAAAAGTAGAGTTATGGTTCTTGAACACTGCACTTCCTCTTATTGTGCTTTACCATTGTATGAAGTTCCAATGAATTCCATCCAGTACTTTTCAAGTTATACTCCAGAGCAAAAAAGTAACAAAAGGCAATAACTCAGTAGCAAGAATAGAGTTATGGTTATTGTACACGGCACTTCCTCTCATTATGCTCTACCATTGTATGACGTTTAATCCAATTCCATCCAGTAGTTTTTAAGTTTTGCTCCGGACAAAGTTGCAACGGACCGACCAATAAACCGACCGACCACAGGAAATTAATATTATTAAAAGTTAGAAAAAACAACATGATAATATTTAACAGTTTTTTCCATTGATTTTTTAATTTAATTGTCCCTGACATGAGGAATTAGTAACTAGAATATTTTTTTATATTGATACTTATTGTTCTGGGTGGTGAAAGTTATAGTCACTGATTTCCTAAACAAAGATGAAATTTACAGATGCAACCACACATTTGACAGTGTAGACATTATTTAGTTGTTGTATTAGATGAAAGAATCAGCTTTTTTTGTATCATTACAAAAACAGATCTCAAGTGTATGAAAATGTCCCTTAAATTACATTTTTCTTAAAACATTATTAAGTAACAGGGCTTTTTCTGCCCAATTTGGGAAAAAGACCCTAGACATTTTGGAATATTTTGCGTCGTGAAAATGCTGAAATTGGGAAAATCAACTGTTGAAAGAAAAAGCTGTCTAGTCTCCTGTGAATTAGGAAATGATTTTATATTAGATTAATTCCCTTTAATGGAACCAAAATGGCTGAAATATCAATCCTGAAGAATGGGAAAAACATCTTATATTTTGCTTTAGGAATGGGTCCGAAAGTCGAACCCGTGGGTACTATAGAAAAAGCCCTTAGTAAGTACTACGCTATTAGCCATGAAACATATTTTTTATACTAAATAAATTCCAATGAAACTGTCCAATATGTATCTAAAACTCACATTGGCAGCTAGATGGTTTATGAAAGGCTAGACACCAGATTGTCCAAAAATCAGCAAATATATTATTTCCCAGTTCATATTGTGAATATTAAGCATGTAAAAGTGACTTGATAAGAAAGGATACATATACTGACAATATTTTTAAATCAACAGGTATTTATTTGGTACACAAACAGTTAATTTTAAATTGGTAAAACACAAATAACAGCGAAAGAAGCAATATTGCGCCATTAGCAGGTTTTCACTATTTCTTTTTTCTTGCAACTGTATAATCTGGTGTCCCTTAAAGTTGCACTCCCACAGATTTAACGTTTTGACAACTTTCTTATTTTTGTCTTTTAACGAGCCAATTTTTGTGTAAATCCATGGAAACAAGTTATATAAGACTGCTGACAAAAAAATTGATCGCAGATTTTTATATCTTATTTCAAAAAAATGATATTTTATTCATTTTTCTTAAACCGTTAGTAACGTTTTAAAAACATAAAACATTAATGCACCAGTCAAATGTAACCACGCCCCCCCCCCCCAGGTCCGGGGAATAGTGTGGACTTTGACTTTTGGTCCAGCCCACCCCAGGTAAACGAACTGGTGGTAAAACCCCGACCAAATGCCCCCGCACCCCAGATCCCCAGGCCTAATCTCCGCTTAATTTAGCGCTAAGACAAAACCACCACGGTCACCCGGCCATGCGGGGCAACCTGGAAAGTAAAAACACGGCCCTTTTCCCCGGCTATCCCCGGTATAACCCTGGACTTTTGGGGAGGGGGGGGGCGTAGTTACAATTGACTGGTGCATAATTTAAAGGAAATATAAAAATCTGCGATCAGATCTTTTATCAGCAATCTTTTATCATCAGTTTGCAGATATTTACGCAAAAATTTGCTCTTTCCAAGGCAAAAAAAATGAAAAGTAAAAACGGTAAATCATTAAGAGTGCAGCTTTAAATTCAATTACTGAGAAATGAAAATACATGACATGAATAGGATCAATTTTTTATTGTCAGAATTTGAATTTATGCATTGTACAATTGGGACAAAAAAAAAATGTACGACAATTGCAGGGCTGGAACCCGGGACCCCTTTGCTCACAGGGCGAGTTTTTTACCAACAGAGCTACTGAGATGCATTCACATTTTCTGACAATCTAAATAAAGAGGATGGTACCATGACAATTATAAGTATTGAAGTATGGCAACAAATTATACTTTGTATACAAAGGTTACATTATTTTGGTAATGAAGTTGTTTAAATTGTGTCCCAGCCCTCTTAGCACTGGCATTCAATATTTATTTGAGACCTGGCTGAAATTTCAAACAGTAAAAAAATATCAATATGTTCGAAACAGTGAAAGATTGTTTTTCTATTGTTTATAAATGTCTATAAATCACCACAAAGCATATGTAATAAAAATGTTTTGAATTTTGCTATGCCTATGCTTTACTATATTAGAGCTGGCATTGTAAAATTGATAAGAAAATATTTCTCAACCATATTCTATCTCAAGTCAAAACAGCAGTTAGGAAGAGTAAATTGCACACTGCACGAAGAAAAATCACTTATCTACAATCATGTTAAACACTTCTAAAAAATATTGTGAAAACCGCCTCTGTTTTGTGCTGAACTGATGACCCCGCATTTTCTGATTATATGCAGAAGAAAAAAGGTATTATAAACATTGCTTGTCGGGAGGGGAAACCCCCCTCCCCCGAACCCACCCCATTTAAATAATTAATTACTTAAATGTCATTTTTTACTTTGTAGGAAAGAGTTTTGTCTAAAACTGTCTTGCATGCTTATACATGCCTTCAGCTGAATAATTTTGTAAAGAGGTTGACTTAAAGAAATTTTGTGCCGAAATATGTGCCAGTTGAAGAACACCGTGTTAGTGTTCCTGTGGCCGTGAGTCTGAGCCCCACACCAGGCACACTTTTCTTCTCAGGTTTACCATTATCATGCGCAATGATTTTTAATGAAAAACAAATGTTTTTTAGATTGAGTTTTCACTACTTAGCGATGAAAAAGTCGATTAAAGGACCAAACATCTTAAATATTGAAAAAATCAACTTCTATGTAGTTTGGAGGTTCAATATTTAACAAGCATGACTTATATATCCGATGCAACATAAAAAGCTGTAATTAGGAGTTGAACAATTTTTATGAAAATAATATTTTATTAGATTTCTATTCAAAAAGCATAAATTTACGCTTTCCCGGAAATGTCGTAAAGCAAAAATAATATGTTTGAGAGTCAAATTTATCGGGACTTCCCAATCAATAATGTCTTGTGGATTTGTGTTGATTGCAGCTATTTTTAAAATGATGTATGCATTTTTGTAACCCGAAAATGAATTTCAACCGCGCAAATTCATTTTTTTCTGAATATCATTCTTATTAGACAAAATATTATCAGGATCTCTCAAGACATTATTGGATAAGTATTCTGTGGCATTTTGACATAATGACGAAGTACTTATGTCGACAGACTTTTTTGTAATAATGTGAATGCTTTTTGATCAATAATCTGTTAAATATTTTTTTATAAAATTTGTCCAACTCCTTAATAACCCCAAACATGTCGCCAAAAATAAATGTTTCAACCCCAAAAAAGATCGTTTCTCAAATCTAAATAAAACAAGCATTTTCAACGTTTTGGTTTTTGACCTTCCCCACCCACTTTGGAATTGATGTGGTTCCGTTTGCATCACTTTAGATTGTTCACTACGTAAAAACCAACGTTATGTCATTATGGTGTCCAAACAGCAACGCATGAACGATTGAATTTACAATAAGAAGTATAATTATTAGTTCAACGCACCGTGAAAACAACGTTAAATCCGTGTTATTGCATCATGATATTGATATATGCAAATCATTGTTTACATCAACTGTCGTAAAATGCGCATAAATACATTTATCTTAATTATTTAGATATCCGGTTTAGACGGTATTTTTTAAGATGTGGGGTAGAAAAACAATTGTTATGACAAACCCTGTTCGTTTTGTATTATTATTGCAGAGTTATGAAATATAATTTCCGGTCAAAAGAAGTACTCTTTAGACGTGTATTCATAATATGTGTTCTCCACTCCTTTTATGGAAGTGCCAAAGGTGGATTGTACATGTACCTCGGGTATTTCCTTATTGATTTTCATTGGTTAACGGAGGTCAAACCCCGCCCTAAACATGTACAATTTGCTTGCCGACATGCACGCGCTTTATATGAACAATGTATGACGAGCTTTTCTGGTTCTCATTTTCACGGTTCAGTGGTGCCCAAATTTTGTAATGCCTATCACTCCGGCAAAAGAGAACTAGTCCCTTGCATACACGTACACACCGTAAGAGGGCTTGTACAGACAAACGCTTCGCGTTTGTCTTCAAGCCCGTATTAATACAAAAATTAATGCTTAAATCTCTTGATGATGTTGGACAAACTTGCTTGGTAACAAATATTAAAAACATGTTTTTACAGAACGATTTGGATAAATTTGGATAACTCAAGACGTTGGAAGTGTTAACACTTTTCTAACCATCTTTAAACAGAGAATTGATTGTTATAACCATACCTGGTTTGAATCTGTAAACATTTCTGGTCGCTGTTCTCATTACAAAAACTTTAAAACACTGCTTTATGTTGAAATACACCTATCAGTAGCTATACCATTTAAACACAAGATACAGATTTATATGACTTTTAAAACATTATGAAAACATATAATTATGAGACTTCAAGTAAGTTGTCTTTCTATGTATGTCATATTCATTTAGAAATTAACAATTAAAAGGAAACACTCATGGTTGGATAAATGCTCGAAATCCTTTTCTTGACACAACTCGTATATTACTTGTTTTATTATATATGTCACGTATTTTGGACCGGTGGCCTTTGATTACTTAATAGAATTATTGCATTATACAATGTACATCAATTATGGCCATTGCCTGAGCTCCAGAGGGATAAGGTGGGTATATGCTCTCAAGCTACTCTGCGTACTATATATTGGTATTTAACTAAGAAAAAGCAGAAATGTTGTGGTTATTTTGACATTTTTATCCGCAATCTTACTAAAACCGACATGGTCTATACTTACGTGTCAAAGTTTATCTGTGTTGCCAAAGATATTTGGAGACCTGTTTCAGTACATCAATGGACACGAATACAAATTGCCAAAACAAATTGTGTCAAATCATATATTTTACATATTAAAAATCAACAAGGATCACACTACATATAAAACAATTAATGTTTTGTCACCAGCAATATCGCCTATGGCTCAATGACAAGAGTATTTTTATATCGGACGCCTCAATGGCAGTTTCATCTAAGATGCACAATGATAGATCCCAAAGGACAGTTAACGAGATAAACAAAACGTACAAACACAACAAACATACTTATTAATAAAAGTTCGGATTGATACTTTAGAATTGTTAATGAATTCTGAGTCAAATGGAATAAGATTCCACATGGGTTTATAATTACCTCCGTTAAAAGACTACTTTAAGCATTGATATATTAAGTATAAGTTAATATATTAACTAACAAAGTACTTGTAAATATTAATCATCCGAATCCATACATAAGCGATAAACGATCCGTACTGTCGGAGCAGAAGTTAAGGACATTTGAAAGACATTCAAAGACAGTCACCTGACATATTTTATGCGTCCAAAATTCTTAATATGCCAAAACAAAATGATTCGAAATACTTACGAAAAGGGTCTTATATATGGATTGTCATCGGCTGGCATTGTTACTGTACTGAAAATGGTCTTAATGATCATTTATTAGACAGAAAGCATCGAAACGAGTGGGAAAAATATATGTTATCTGAAAAATATATAGTTGAACCACATTTACATGACCACAATGTAATGGTTCTAAAGGCTGAATGTTAAGCATTTCAGCGAAAGTTAACCTGTTTATCACTGTGTAACAAGTATAATTTTACTGGCAGATACTAACGTGTTTAACGATTAAGTGGCTCTGTTCGTGAACAAGTTGCAGCAGGACAGGTAACGAACTGTGTTTTGTTATTTATTTGATTGTGATGGTGTCTCCTTTTTTGTTATTGTTGTTGTTGTTGTTCATGATGTTTGATGTTGTTGTTGATCTTTTGGTGTGGTTGTGATGGTCTTTAAATGTGAGCATTGGCCCAATTGTTATACGTGTAGCGTAAATCCATGATATTGCTTTTCATTATTTAGAATAAAAATAAGAAATAAAAAAATAGCATGCACATTGTCTTCGCTACAAGCAATATATCAGAATTAATGTCACATCAATATATTTAAATTAAATACGATATAACGCTAATTTATTTCAGGTAAAAAATTGTGACTTAAAATGGCCAGCGGTGAGGATACGTCTAGGTATGTATATTTGCGTGCATTTAACATTGATTTACAATAGTACAGGCTGTTGTCACAATGTGTAAAAAACACTTCAATCTAGGTTCGCATTGAATGCTTATAATACTCAACCAGTTCATGCACGGATCTGGATTAATCTTAAAGGTGAAGGTGATTTCATATTTTACCAGAAATCGGAAGCCGTGATAGTGTCTTGTTGCTTTGTATAAAAATCAGCATCCATTGGTATTTTTTTTTGAAGGATAATCGTCAAACAGAGACATTTTATTAACATACGATTTTAATTCAGGAACTGTTAAAATAAAATCATTTGTGGTACCTCTCAGATTGTCTTCGACTAACATGCAAATACAAATTAGGTAAAATTTCTCATAAGCCAAGGAGATGTCTATAAACCCTAATTGCGCCATTCGTCTTTGAAACAGTTTAACGTTTACAATATCCTCAGTGGTAGTTTTATATGTAGTTTTATGAACGGTTGTCTAGACAATTATTGTATGCGATCGAATGCTTTTAACCGATACCGTTTGCACAGATTTGCAACTTGTTCATGAACGGCATTTGGATATATATACCTTCAAATATTTGCAAATACTGTAATGAACTTTGGACCATGTGTACAGTGTTTCAAACATGAATCAATTTTGTTCTGGTATGCTGTTGAAATTTAGCGTTTTAGCAAACTGTTTAGTATCGTAACAAATGCATTGATATTAACTCGACGTTTACTATACGGATTTTCAACTGTATTTTTTATGCGCCATTTGCGTCCAGACGCTTCATAAAAGCAAGCAGAATATAATATCCGTATACAATTACCACAATATGTCATATAACATTTATTATACGAATATTGCTCATTTAAAATTAAGAGTTATTATTGGTACAATTTTGCAAAACATTCAAGTTGGGGAGGGGGGGGGGTATGGAAGAAAATGATCAAGCGCAACAAAAATCAAAGAGGTCAATAAATATAATAAATCACACTTTTCTGTTTATTTTTATTTGATGCTATATATATATATAAAACATGCCAGCTCTTGTTGCATGGTTGATTTAAATAAATGTCATATACAGAACAATTAAGTACAGTCTATATTGAATGCGAAACATGTAAAAAGGGGGCATGGACGGGTTACGCAGTGAGTCATCAAACTGTTCAAAAAGGGTTAAATTATCAGCCATTAACAATAGCTGTCCATATGACAGTCAGTCAGTCAGTCAGTCAGTCAGTCAGTCAGTCAGTCAGTCAGTCAGTCAGTCAGTCAGTCAGTCAGTCAGTCAGTCAGTCAGTCAGTCAGTCAGTCAGTCAGTCAGTCAGTCAGTCTGTCAGTCAGTCAGTCAATCAGTCAGTCAGTCAGTCAGTAAGTCAGTCAGTCAGTCAGTCAGTAAGTCAGTCAGTCAGTCAATAAGTCAGTCAGTCAGTCAGTCAATCAGTCAGTCAGTCAGTCAGTCAGTCAGTCAGTCAGTCAGTCATATGTACCGATATAAACAAGTTTGTTTCATTTGCCAACATATCAAACCAGCTTAAATGCCTTTGTATAATGTTATGAAGGCATGATTTTGTTGTATGCATGTCTGAAAAATGCAAACGTTATTACAAAAAAATGTCGAGCACTTAATGCGGTATTGCAGTTATATGAACACTTATTTTATCATAATATATAAAGCGTTGTTGAACACTTTCTTCTGTACATACGCCTTTGATTTCCTTTAACTCCTTTTCAGTTGTTTGATCTTGATGTAAGTGGATCACGTGATAACATTTAGCACCTAGAAGGTCTTTGAACCGTTATTGCATATGAACATATGCAAATATTATCAATTGATCAATTTCATATGACAACTGATGATGTTTCATTTTATCGTTACAGGTTGAGTGTCGATAATATGGAACAGTAAGTACTTTACTTTTTATCAAAATCTTGGAATGTATCATAACTTACTTATTATTCTAATTGACTTGAAACGACTAGAATATCAGACCAAAAGAAATGAATTTGGTATTAAGGATTTCCTTTGATATTGCCAATCAATGCAATCTCTATACTTTGTACTCCAGTTTCCGTTCATTATATGTTTGCTTTGAAATACACTTAAAAACTTTTATATAAATAATTTTAAGATAGAGCCAAAATTGTCAGCATGACATGAACATGAAATGAAATTCCACACACTAATATATAATAACATAAATATACTACGGTGACTATTTCAAGCATGTACTTATAAGATGCGAATCCAAATTGTTGACATTACAAATTAAACATATTAAATTATCCGATGTAAACCTTAAATTGATATTACATCGAGCACTTACTTATTATATAAATAGTTATGTACTGTGACCCATATAGTTATGATATCATTTCAAAACAGTGTTGGCTTTTTTTGTCCGAAGCAGAAATCGGACACCATTAAGGGAATTGATTGAAACTTTAAACATAAAACTCATAAAGGTTGTAATGTGAACAGTATGCCACTCTTTTGCAAAGCTACTTCCCAATCTTCTTTTTGATATGATACAAACCTTGTTTATGCGTATGCGTACTCATTTTTGAGAATTTATGAATGATAATTTAAACATGTAAACCTAAAAGGTATCACAACGCTGTTGAACTTATTTTAAAGTCATTTCTCCTTGTAAATTCTTCTAAACAAATTATGTCCAGGGCATAACTATAAAACTACTAGAACTTATTTGTTGAACTTTTTACATTTAAAGATGACAATATTAGACTGTGATTTGCGCAATGATTATACATCACTCTTGGTCTAAATGCAGCTAAATGAGTAATACCCCTGTATTATCTGAATAGCTTTTAAAATTTTGTTCAAAACATAACTTTCTGCCAACCATATTTTTCTTTGTACTTTAACTTTTTTTTTTCAAAGTGTGTTTGCGTTTGGTTAGAAAACCGCATAACGTAACCGAATTCAACTTTTAAAATTCAAAGATGACACCATATAGCTGTGCAATTGAATACTTTTATGATTCTTCTTTCAAAGTTATAACTTGTTGTGCCTTGATTTTGTTCAACTAGTAATTTTCTTCAAAAATAGAATTCCTATTTTAGTAGCCCTATTACTATATTGTTTGGACACATATGCACATTATTTTAGTTGCAGTTGCGCATGCTTACTATGTGCAAACACAACCTGTATGTTCACTTCAATTTAATAAAGAGTATACACATATTCATATAAGGGAACATAACAATCCCCCCCCCCCAAATCACATATACACAAGCACACATGCTTCAAATTCTATACTTTCGAGATGATGATAATCATATTTGATGATGTATTTAATTCTGAACAGCTATTTTATGAACCTAAATAAAACTATAACATGTCTCCATATAATGTTGTGCTGCAGACACAGTGAACACGACATCGATTACTGTGAAATCAAACATACATTAACAACCATTATGTAAGAAAGAACATTTTTGTGGAAACATTGTGGTTTTTAAAAGTTCGTGTTCGTTTTTTTCTGCAATTCATACAATTCAGCAGCATCATTGTAGCGGATATAGGTTGGTAAATCACATTTGATGAATATTTGACAATAATTAAACAAGTCATGCCTAATTGAAAATTAAAAAATGAATGTCATCAGCCTATATCCTTTAATTATTAGTGTGTCTTAATTGTTCAATAACTGTTCAATAACTGTTACTGGGTGTTACTGTTTTATAACTACCATGCGGATAAACTACAACGCGTTTTGCTTACACCGCACGTTATCTTTTGAACTTTGTACTTGCCTGCCATTTAAATGTTGTTGTTTTTTATATTTGTTATTCAAACAACATTTTCCTGTCTTAATTTACGTTATGAACTACATAACCATCGCCTTACGTCATATTTCATTGCAACACAGTGTGTTCCTCTCAGTAGGCAACAACTATGCTTTGTGTCCCCATCCTTTAAAAACATGTTTCTGTCTATCTTGTTGCATTAATGGCATTTATTCATTTGATGAACATAGTACAAAATTGTGTGTATCGGTGTTCATATGTAAATATGTTTGTAGTCGATTTCGTAAAAGTACGTTGTTTGTGACTCTCGCGGTTGTTTTTCTGCTTTTTGAAAAATAACATGATATCTCGCACAATTATCCAATACAATAGCTTGAACAGTTTGCCTTGCAATATTTCCGGTTGGAGAATAATACCTTCTGCCATGGGCAGTTCCTTTTCGATTTCTTGAACACTTATTTGCACATGCGTTTTAACCTGTTCACATAATTTGTCGACCGTCTCCAATATGTATTGTTAGCGTTTGTCTGATACTGGTTCAATTAGGCTGCCCCCGTCAATAAGAATAATTAGCCTATCAAATACCTGCATTATGCCAAATTTGCTCCTTGTAACTGTCTCTTAAACTTTGATGCCAGAGCCTTCAAACAAATGGTTAAGAATACATGTTTTAACTCATATCATAATGTAATATTTACATTAACACTTCATTTCTTAACGATGGTTGTTGCTTATCAATTTCTCATTATTTCTGTATACAGTGCAATGGCATTTCCTATCGATATCGCTTGCGTTTGTTCGATACTTCTGTCCTGTCATTGGCGCAATCATACTAATTGGCGTTGCATATTTACTACAGAACTATTTTTTTTTCAATGAAATCGTATTAAAATCATTGGCAACATGCAAAACTGTAATTTGCAGTAACATTTATTATTTACACACGTTTGCGATATATTTAAGTTTTTTTATTGTGGCAGATATTGTGCTCTGAATTGTTTCCCTCCGTCTGCAGATAGAGTTAGGATCCCTAATCATAGAAGTACTTGGGGTTTACCTTTTCGTTTTTTTTATTATTATTTGGTTTATTGATAAGTTTCCTCAAGTTAATGTATACTTTGATAAGATTGACCTTTTGCGTTTGATCTTTATTAAGGGTTGTTGGGATAAGAGTGAGGTTTATGCACATAAACTGGTTTAAACCCCAAGTAAATTTACATTTTACTGACCGTTCCAAGGCGGTACCTTACAATTTTTGATAAACATACCAATTATATATACATATATATATATATATATATATATATATATATATATATATATATATATATATATATATATAATTGGTATTTTTATCAAAAATTGTAATATATATATACAGTGTAGTATTTATGCACTGTGCTGTCTGTAGAGTTTTGTGCTGTTCTATGTTTCTTGTTTGTGATTTCGTGTTCTATGTCTTTGGCGTTTGCCCATTGCCACTAAACCGGGTTTATGTTTAAACATTTTGCTACTGAGCTCGTTTCTGTCGCTTATTGCATAAATATGAAAGGAAATGATCAAGCGCAACTTCAAAAACAATTCAGCTGCAATTCAATTTACTCATTTATGTTGAAAACCAACCATGGGCTGTCCACATACTTAATCAAATATGTATGTAAATTGATACTTATATATGAATAAAGCGTTTCAACCGTTTCGTACACTTTTCACCTTATATAAAGATTATCTATTAAAGAAAAAAATGACTTACACTGTACGTATTCTTACTAATTGGTATGTGATTGTAAGGAATTATTAAATAAACTACTGACGAAGATGTTCATGGACCTAACAACAACATAAATGCGGTCTTTTGAAACATTATTCTTAGACCGAGCAAAGTGTTTCATATTTCCTTCACAAATTCTACCTCAGCGGTTCACCTAGGTAGCTCATAAATAAGTAACAGTCTATAAAACTTGGCATGCACTTACGACAATATCATGTTTATACTTGTGTACATCTAAAATGCATTCTACGTATCAATTGTTTCTTTCTTGAAATGACATGAATCAAACCAGGTCGCCAATTGAATAAAAAAGACCAAAGTGGTCATTGTTTATGTATGTACATATATGTATTTAAGATGTCACATTGTTCAGTTTTCCCATACCACTGTCTAATATTTCTTTCAATGAACATCATTCAATATCTTTCAAAAATGTTTTTATTATAAAGCCCATGGGAAACTAGGGATGCGTGTATTTTCAATTTAGATCATCAGTATCAATTCTACTTTTCTAACAACACAAATTATTATTCATAGAGCTAGTGTAAGTATTTCCTCAAATATAAACAATGAAAACATCGCACCGTATTTCATGCATTTCCTATGTATTTCAGTGTGTGTATACCACGTGCTAAATTGCGTCATAAATGCTATATCGGAAGGCAATTTTTGCTTCGAAAGAAGACATTAAACAAAGAAAACTTCACTATGTTTTCACCACTTTAAATGAAACATGGCGCAGTCGTCTACGCCGCTTACGTAGCCCCGCCTTCCTTTATTTCCAGAGTTTGATTGCGAGTTTAGTTTCTTAATACACTTCGAAAAACTTCAGTATTTCTGAAACAGGTTTGTCGAAGTGTTTGATAAAACTAAGCCCCTTACGAAATTTCGGTAATAAAACGAAGACGGGGCTCTTTAAACGGCATAGACTTCCCTTTGTTTTATTTAAAATGGTGTAGTATAAGAAATGTTATCTTTGATTTAGGTCTTTATTTTAAGCAAAATGTTGCCTTCCGACGTAGCATATATGACGCAATATATCACGTGGTATACACACACTATATATACGAGAAACAATTTTAAAAGGGCAACGATGTTACAATCTACTGTTGGTTTTAATATAATTGTATAGCAACGCGGTATACGCTAGTTATATTCGTTTGTTTTCTTGAAATACGCGTCAATATTGGCAAAATAACAGTCGGTCAAAATGTTTGATAAATATTGTATGTTTTTTTTTTAATTGTACACTTCTATGTTTTGAATATGCTTCTCTATCTCCAAAGTCCAGCTTCAAAAAATATATTGGGCTAATTATGATATATGTGATTCATCATCGATCGTCGTCTGTCATAAAAGCTTTTAACATCACGTGATGTTTCACGCATAACAATTTGTTACAATGCACAAAAATAAGATATTTCTAACTCAGTTAAATTGCCAAAACCGACATGCTATCTAGTTTAGTAGGCAAGAGGGGTCCCGTGCCCCCGAAGAACACCATTTTGTTTAATGAAATGCATAAATGATGTCTGAAGTTTTTTTGTTTTTTTTGATGTTCCCAGAAAAAAATAATTTCCAAAGATGCTTAAAATTCAAGAATGAATCAAAAAAAGAAAAAAAACACACGGAATGTTTCTAGAAATATTAAAGTATAGAATGATTGAACCAGAATTTTGTGGAGCTTTTAATAATTAAAATATAATTGCACATATAAACTATATTTTCACTTACTATAACATCTACTATTAATAAACATACTTTTAGTTCTTCTACTGCCACTCCTACTGCTACTTCTACTACTACTACTACTACTACTACTACTACTACTACTACTACTACTACTACTACTACTACTACTACTACTACTACTACTACTACTACTATTACTACTACTACTACTACTACTACTACTACTACTACTACTACTACTACTACTACTACTACTACTACTACTACTACTACTACTACTACTACTACTACTACTACTACTACTACTACTACTACTACTACTACTTCTACTACTATCACAAATACTACTACTAATACTATTTCTAAATACTGTTATGAACCTTATAAAATAATCACAAGTCTTCATGCACTGGAGTCCCAAAGTAAATACATTATCGTTGTATACAATTCGGGAATCTTACATAAATTTGATTTGTAAAACGTTTGTTTTGAGGTAAATGAAATCAACGGCAAGCTTTTTTGCTTGTTAAAGCTGTACTAATAATGAATATGTTATAATAATCGCCACATTTTATCACGAGCAATGAAAGTGCAACCAACAATCGTAAACACAATGAAACACTCTGTCTGCACACTTTAAGTCCAATAAGTCTATTCCTCACACGTCCCGGCATACAAAAAGTCCCAATAGGGATCCTATAGGTTCCTATATCAATCCCCATTATTAATTTTCACGAAAATGATTGACCAGTAAAAACACGTGTGGACATATTGCAAAGGGACATCATGATTGTCTCGTCATTAAATAAACGGTGATACTTTTGACATTAATAATGTAGACACAGTCTATTTTTTACTGAGTTGTCTTTCGTACGTTTGACAAAAGCGCGCGAGTTTCTGATTTTCGCCACGTTTCTGGCGGGTGGTGCTAAAAGCCGGTACCCGGCATCCGGTATCGCACGGTACCAGGAACCATTTTTAGTTATCGGATTATATGCTACCGTGATCTTTTTAGATGACTAATTTCATTATGACATGACCGCTTTTTATTGCCTTTTAAAGGTATCATTATTGGATAAAGAATTATGTTGTTGGCGGTATGCCTTAGGTTAAGAAAATAGTTTGACTTATTTATGTCTTTTCCCGAGTAAAAAAGAGGCATATTGATTTAGTGCTGTCTGTCTGTCAAAAAAACTTTGTCCCCTGTAAAACTTATAGTTGTAGGGAAACCTGGAAGAAGCGTTTAATATAAACTGTAGTTGTGCATAGACTAATGTTTTACCAAAACAGGTCTCTTTGAATTCCTTCATAGCCTTGACTCGACATCAGCCATCACCAACTTCAACATATTTACATGGTAGATATGTACTTTGTATCACAGTTTTTCTTGTTGTCATTTTATCATAATGTTAATAGTTATGTTTTGTGACCCATTACAGACTTGATTTCAGTTCAAACAGTGGTGCCTTCTGATTATTGATATGTAAAATGAATTACCATGACACTATTTTACGTACAGTTATTGTAATTTTTATTTGTAATTCGTTTTCTTTTGTATATTTCGTACATATTGTTGCTTTTCGCATGAAACTAATTAAACCTTTTTAGTTGACACAAACATAATATGGGGCCTCCACAAATACTTTATATCATATAGTTTTCATCTCATTATGCAGTTTTTTCTAAGCTGGATAAATATGTTGTATTTTGTAGGTTTGGTCAACATGCAGTGCTTTTGATCTCAGTATCATTTCGTTAACTTTTTTACATGAGATAGATTGAAGTTATTCTTTCATTTCATGTTTTGTCTTATTATTTGATCATTGTACTTTATATTATGACAACTTGAAAGCTGATTTTGAAGTTTTCTTTATTTTCATTTAGCCTCCTTTCTTCGATATTCATTTTTTTGTTTTCCTTTTGTTGCATATTATATTGTTGATATTCGTAAGTTACCTTTTAAAACTTTCCAAAATGGGTTGCAATCAGTATTTTCCACAAGAGTATTTTATTAAATAAACATAACTTTCTTCCCTTCAAAGCTTATAATTGAATTTGAAATAACCTCGTCCCTATTGTTGTTTGTTGAGATTTCCGTATATCACAACTGGTGAATGGTCGGTTCTAAAATCAGAGGTAATTGAACATTTACTATTAACACTATTAACAATACTTTCTTTTCTTATCGTGAATGTTGCAGGTTTCGAGCATACTAATTATTTTGTTTCTTATGTTTATATATGAATTTTTCAAAGACTGATATATTATCGTCATAAGGTCCATATCTATTGAGTACAAAAACTATGTGTCATTAATATCTATTTCTATACCACTAAGAGACCCCTCTTCTACTTCTATCTGAGAAGTTATTAACACATTCGCCTCTGGATTAATTAATATTGCTACTCCCTTTTAATTTGTTGATTTTCCACTAAAATATATTTTACCATCCCATTCTGTTTCCCACTTCTTGCATCATTTTGACATTCGATGGGTTTCTTGTAAAAAACATTTATCAAACTAGTTCATTTTAAGGAAATTGAAAATCTCTAATCGTTTTAATTCGTTGCCTAAACCTCTTACATTTAGGGTGCATATTTCCCTATCCATAGTCATAAACTTTAAATACTTAAATGAGTTTCAGCACCAGCCCAAATATATTGTATATTATTATTTCCGGACTAACTTGTCGGTTCAAGGTTCAATATATTCTAAAGTGGTGTTCAAAGTAAATCCAAAGCCGATCACACTTCTAAATTGAATATAAGTCCTAACAACAATTCAGCTCAATTAAATAGTTTAGCTCAGACAAACTAGTGGCCGTGATCATTGCTAAAATACATTTAAAACTATAGAACACATCAAACACAAGACTAACTCAGCAACAACACATTTAACATACCGATTGTGGATCAAGTAGTCTATAACTATAACTCTGCGTAAAAATAAGAAAGTGATAAGTGCACAGAAGAATGTGGAAACTTCATGCCAGGAATACACAATATACATTTATGTGCCGCCATGTTGAATGGGAAAACAATGCAATTACTACAATTTAAATACAAAT
The DNA here is from genome assembly GCF_026914265.1 of Mya arenaria. Classification (NCBI taxonomy): domain Eukaryota; kingdom Metazoa; phylum Mollusca; class Bivalvia; order Myida; family Myidae; genus Mya; species Mya arenaria. The sequence goes on from NC_069137.1 coordinate 19,979,418, forward strand.
AACAATTCAACTGCAATCATAAGCAATGAGAAATAATACCATGACTTACCTCTTGAATGATATTGCATGTATTACATACTCATATAAAATTAGCTGTGTCATCCACAGAGGTCAGGTGAACCATGACTTTCAAAACTGCCTCCAAAACTAAGCAAACATCTGGTCACACCTGATGACCACAAAAGGTCACATAGGCTTATATACCTTTAATCATCAGAAATGGTCGAAGGGAGATAACCGAAATATGATCTCAACTTAGATCTGGTTACACAATCCCCCATAAAATAACGTATTTTCATGAATTCTTATACATGCGACGTACATGACTGTCTACTCAGGGTATAGTCATGTCAACATGGTGTCAAAAAAAAAGTGAACATATCATCAGTGTGTTTACTTATTTCCTACTTTTATACTCATACACTCCTACTTCTATCAATAAAATATACTACATAATGTAGACTACAGTCACCTCAACTAGGTTATTCTGCACAAAGCACAAACTCTTTTATTAGAATTTCTTCAGTAATATCTATCAATACTCCTTCCCCGTCCAAAAAGAAATGCGTATATGCGTTACCAATGTATTCGATCACACATTTGCAGCAACAAAAGTTTGATATTTAACATAGACAAAAAACGAAATGTCGAACATTTAAATGGCATTTGCATTAAAAAACATGTCAACGTACACGGTAAATGACAAATAAGTCAGTTATTTGTTGAAATTGCATCAAGACGTTTATGAGCAATACTACTATTCATTTTATTTGGTATGCTAGATTCAACTAGCACATTAACTGCTTGAACCTTGTCATCCATCTTGTTAATGTTGTAGTCTGCCAACCGGGTTGGTGGTCTTAGCTCTCTGGTTGAGCGTCTAGGAATGTCTTGATCCCTTTCAGTGTTTTCTTCAAGAGAATCTCTACCCTTTTCTTGCGTTGTCTATTTATGGTGGTTTTTCGTTATCCCTAACACTCTCATGTATTTCAACAGTACTACCAACGTCGATGATTCCAGCAGCCTCCTCGATATCAGGGTGCTGTTGTTCTTCCACTTCATCAGTTGCTTTGTGAAAGTATTTACAGTTATTTTAAACGGGAGGCTTAAAGAATGGACTAAGGAGTATGATGTTCTCACTGATGCTCAATTTGGCTTTAAAAGTAATTACAGTACCGTTAATCCTATCTTTATTTTACACTCGCTGATTCAAAGAAAGTTAAATTCTAAGCAGAAGTTATACTGTTGTTTTGTTGACTTTAAAAAAGCATATGACTGCATTGATAGGAGTAGGATGTGGTATAAATTAATAAAATCAGGTATCGATGGTAAATTTTTGGCTCTGTTACGTTCAATGAAGACTACGAAGAAGTGAAGCTCTGTGTTAAACATGTAGGTACATTGTCTGATTTATTTGAAAGTAATGTCGGATTATTTCAAGGGGAGATAACTTCCCTGATCTGTTTTTCCCTATTTTTAAATGACATTGAGTTACTTTTGCAACAAGGAACCAACGCCTGGCTCCCCATTGATGAACTTAATATTTACCTATTGTTGTTTGCTGACGATGCCGCTCTAATATCAGAATCAAAAGAAGTTTTACAGGAATCACATGATCAACTGGAAACTTCAAAAAAGGTGGTAGACTTTCCCGAACTGACAAATGGAAATATGACGGTGTCGATGTTGAAATAGTTAACTCTTTTAATTACCTTGGTGTAGTACTAACGTCTGGTGGTTTTTTTGCTCAAGCAGCTAAAACTTTAGCCGGAAAGCTGTTCGATCAATGAATGGCTTATTTTCTATTGTAAAAGGTACAATTGTTATACTTAATTATAGATCGGAGGTTTGGGGATTTGGGAAATATGAGTGCTTGGAAAGAGTGCAAAAACGATTTTGTAAATTGGATAAAACGGTCTACAAATACATTGTCTTTATACAGTGAGCTAGGTCGGTTTCCGCTATATATCGAACGATATATTCGTATTATTGAATATTTTATCAAACTATTCACTAGCAAACTGATAATTGTATTTTAAGGACAACTATCGGTAAAGAATTAAGAGAGTTAGATGCAAACCGTGCTGTTAGAAATTGGGCCTCAAATAATCGAGATGTTTTATAACATTCGGGATTTCATGACGTGTGGCTTTATCCAGAATCAGTAAATATGACTGTCTTTGTATCTTTGATTAGGAATAGGCTGCGAGATATTTATATTTCAGACTGGAGAGTGGGTATGGAAAGTTGTACGTCACTTTTTATATATAAGGAACTAAAAAACACATTCGAAGTCTCAAGCTATATTCATAAATAAGACAACATGATGTAAAGACAAGTACTCGCACAATTAAGACTATCGTCACATAGATTAAATATTGAAGTTGGGAGACTTAATAACATTGTAAGAAATGAAAGAAAGTGTACATTTTGTAATTTAAACGATCTGGAAGACCAGTACCATTTTGTCTTAAAATGTCCAATGTATGCTGATGTTCGTAGAAACTTTATACCCAGATACTATTCAGAACATCCTAGTATGGCTAAGTTTATCTCTCTACTGCAAACTGGTAATAAATCACTTCTTGTTAAATTAGCATCTGTTTGTCTAAAAGCCTTTGAAATAAGAAAGAACAATGCCTAATGGTTTTATTCATAAATTGTCACCAATAACAAGTCGAGCTGTATATGTCTTTGTATTTCCTTTTTACATGTTTGTTTGTTTGTTTTGTTTTCTGTTGTTGTTTTATCACACATGATGTATCTCTAATCTATTGATATGAGGTTCCTTTATAAACGGCAATACTGCTTCTATTTTCATGTCTTATTCTATTTCTTTCCGCAATTTTCAAGGTTTATGTGTTAAAGAATATATTTAACATTCTCACTTCATTATCAACCATCATGCACGCTGATTTGTGTGTAACTTGGTTGATGTTTTCCTTTTTTCTTTTGTTCTTTCCATTTTTGAGTTATTTCTGAAAAATATGTCAATGATGCAAAAATCATTTAAAACATGTTATACATGAAATTATAAATATATGTGTGTGTGTATTTTATATTTTTTGTTTATATTTGTGTAATGTGACAATGAGCTGTATATGCTTAAGTCAAAAATAATTTTTCTGTTCTGTTTCTGTTCTGCATTCTAGTTTTTTTTTTATCACGATGAAAGCAGAGCACATGATAAACCACATGATAAGGTCACGCAACTGTTCTTTTCTGTGTGAAAATATACTAAACCTGACAATTCATGTTGATTTTTGTTCTCTCTTTTCATGTATTTAGCAGAATATGAAACGTAAGCGTTAAATTTTGCTTGTTACTTAAAACTTGGAAAATATCGTAAAGTAGTTTTAAACGGCTATAATATAGGATCGAGAGCACGATGTTGCAGACTAGGATTCGCTTTGATATTAAACTGTTCAAATGCAAGCTCACTAATTTAATCAGATCAATTAATGGTCACATTTAGGCGAATTCCAATGTATCATGTACAAAATTTACCAATCCATATCATCCGCCTATTAGAAAGAGAAAAAAAACAATTTATGTCATTGCCTTATTATCACATTTCAAAAGATATCAAAAACATATTTGTTTTAATTTCTCTTAAAAACTTGGTGAATGAGGTCATTCATTTACAATTATATGCAGTTGTAGAACATGTTAGCATGTTTTTGTTTACGGTGTGTACATGCATTTCAAACCTTTAAAACAAAAACTGTCCAATAAGAATTGATTGTAAATCAGCATGTGAAAAAAGTAAAAATATTGAACCCAAGCCACATTAAACATCGATGAACGACTGTCGTTTCCTGAATTTACATTACAAACGGAGAACAAATATCAAGGGAACTGTCCGTCTAAATTATGTACTAATACTCCGTACAAACAAAATTCAGCCATTAATTGAGAAAACCTTTGATACTGACTAGGATTTAAAAAAAGTTACCAAGGCAGCACTCAAGTATATCTTGCAAATACTAAATGATCAGTTTTGACATCAGTCTCTTTAACATAATAAAAGCTAAGTGCCTGGTAACGAAAAATATTTGTCAATAACTGTAATATTTTTATCTATGAATAGATGTGAACGTAACAATGTGTTATACAGCTTCAATTTTATGATTGTCCGAAGTCAACAGGCAGAAGTGTTGTCAAATGCATTTCAAAAAGATAAATTCATATGGATTAATACATATGTTACTATATATAGTAACACATTTGTACAGGGTTTCCGCTATTATTTGCATGACTCAGCGATTATCAGTTTTGCGGCCCGGGCCGATTATCGATTATCATTTTGCGGCCCGTAGAACATTCGCACGTGATTTCAACTTTGTTTTTGTCTTAAAATTAAATTGGCGACTTTGAAATACCTTCTGAACTAAGTTATCACGATTTATTGATTCGCTTGAACATATTTATTATCGAAATCCTAAAGGGAGGCTAACGCCAGCGCAGTTAGGGAAACTATGCTAGTGTTTTATAACAAGTGTGGACTATTAGGGTGGCGTATCTTTATTCAACGTTTAAATTCTAAAAACAAAACAAAGGACAATTAAATTTACTTTAAAAAACAACAACTATACAAACATGTTGACATCAATAATACGAGATATTAGTTTAGATAAGTAAAACAGTCGTTATACTAGTTAAGTGTTCAAGATTATTAAATAGAATCGTGACATTAAACGTTTTTTGTTTTGTTTTAGATATTGATCATTTCACAATTACTTCCAAACAACCGTGTTTACTTTGTATATTTTATTATATTACTATTAAACACTTTGCGATTAATTGTCTGTATAAGAAATTTGTGCATATAGTCTAGTTTATTTTCTTTCTTTCAAAATGTGTTTCATCGGCAAAGAAAAAATAAAATCCATGACATTAATGGTACGAATTAGGTCATCTATTTGCATTTACTAGTAATTCATGAGAATGATATATCTATAGTTGTTTCCACTTCTATTCTGATTTCTAATTTGGCAGAAGATTTTTCAAGCGCATCATCCTTTCAAGTTGTTTTGAATATTGGTATTTTCCAACGACATTGTTCTCTATCTCATACTGTTATGTAGTCTACGTTATTAAGCACATCACCATCACATTACGTCATCTTTCATTTGAACACAGTTTGTTCCTATCAATTGGCAACAAATAAAGCTTTGTACCCCAATCCTTCAAAACATGTTTCTACCTATCTTGTTGTAATAATGACATTAAATATATTTGATGAACATAGTTCAATAATGTGCGTATCAGTATACCTGCGTTTGTAGTCGAGTTCGTACACGTACGTTGTCCGTGACTCTGGCGCCTGTTTCTTGAAAACTGACATGGTACCTCGCACAGCTTGAACGGTTTGCTTTGCTAAATTTCCGGTAGGAGAACAATACCGCATGCAATGTATCGTTCCTTTTAGGAACCTTCAATATAAGTTTGCACATGCGTTTTAACCTGCTCACAGGACTTGTCTAGAACTGTCGCTGTTGATTGGTTATTTCGACCATCTCCACTATATATTGATTGCGTTTGTCTGATAATTTGGTCCAGAGGCTTCAAACAAATGATTTAGTATAAATGTTCTAACTCATACTCGAATGTTGTGTTCCAGATAAGCGTTTAGTGATCATAATGGTCTTTCTTTAGATTCGCATAGTTTGTTTCCCAAAGCGTTGGTGCTTCATCAACGTGGAAAAACTCTTGCAAAGTTATATTAGCTCTATCCTTCATTGTCTCAGCGGTAGGCACCAATAGTCTCTGCACTGTTTTTGCTTTCAAAATGGATAGGAATGACGTCATGATGTCTAAAATAATCTCAATTACAGTTTACATTTGTCTTAGTTGCTGCAGCTTCAGAAAAACTAAAACCAATATTGTACTTGAATGATATTAAACGAACATTTGCTTTTTTTATTCTATATTATTTGATTTGATTTTTAAAACATTGATACAAGTTTAAAACGTTATCTTATATGCCGCCGTTATGACTTAGTAGTATTCATATATCACGTCTTACGATTTCATCTAAAATGGCAAGTGGCGAACCTTTGAATTTACTCGAATTGTTTTATTTTTGAAATTATAAAATGTATGCATGAATTTGTATAAAACCAATTTAAATTAACGACGAACGTAATACCATACGTAGATACAATCCAACTGATTTCATGCTGATACTCTGTGATTCATCGACATGAGCTATGAAGAGTGTACGTTGATAACATGATTTTTACACTTACATTTTGATTTTATTTTAAATGAAATTAAATAAACTACATATGTCGCTCTCACAGTTGTTAAACTCATTTTGACTTTTATCGTAAAATCGAAAAGAAAGTGAACGAAATTGTTTACGTTAACTGTCTGGGTACTTGTAAAGCACGATAAAGCAGGATATTTGCTACCGTGCCTTTTCATCAATCTCAGACAATCAAAAACGGGTTTCTCTGAATTCGTATGTTCGAAAAAAAATCGTTTCGATTCAAGTGACTGCCACGAATGCTTTCGCGTCGATTTATTACAATTGCGTTTTAAGTATAAAGCATTGTAATGTTGAACGTTTGGGATGATCTTGAGGTAGACTGCTATGGAAATAAATCAAGAAAAAGGCTGACGTAACTACAAAATGGTCGGGACATGTACTTTAGCAATACATTTGATATTATATAAACAATGCTTTGAAACAACATTGTAACAACTCCCCATCTGTCTTAGAAATAATGTGAAATGAACAAACCCCTTTTATCAATGTTGATATTTTGCCATGAGCGCAGGTTTCACGAATAACGCACCTTGACTGTTCAGTCAGTCAGTCCGATAGTTATTCAGTCCGTCAGTCAGTCAGTTAACGTAAACCTTTCTTTTAATGCATCGAAGTGCATTGTGTGTAGTTGCACAGCAACGTACATATTTTTGTCTTACAACATCCTACACTTCTGGAAGCTTACAACAAGGTACTCTTTCAGTAGCGTATTACAACGTACGTGCGTGCGTTCGGGCGGGCGTGCGTGCGTGAGTAAGTCAGTATGTCAGTATGTCCGTCAGTGAGTCCATAAGTGTGTCCATCAGTTAGTAAGTCCTGTACCATATATTGAAAATATGCACCGAATATAAAAAAGTTTGTGCCATGGAACAAAGTAACAGCTTAAATGCGTTCATATGCTATTATGACGGCATAATTTAGTTGTATGCATGTCTGAAAAAAATTAAACGCTATTAAAAATAGGTGAGCGCTTAACGTGCTATTGGAGCTATTTGTGAACAAATTTTATGATGATATATCTAAAGCGTTGGTAAACACCTTCTTCCGTTCATATGCCTTTGATATTCTTTAAAAGACAGTCATACCAGTTGTTTGATTTTGATGCAGGTTGATCATCTGATAACACACAGCATCCAGAAGGTCAATGTACCGTTATTGACATACATACATATTATCAATTGATCAATCCCATATGGCAACTGATGTTGTTTTTATCTTGACAGGTTGGATGAAAAAGAAAAGCAAATGTAATTATTTTTCTTCATATCAAATTCTTGGAATTTATCATTTAATGTAACACTGTATTATTTCAATTGACTTGAGACGACTATGATATAAGACCGAAAAAATGTAGTAATTAAGAGTTTGATTTGATCTTGAGTGTTGAAATACAATCTCAATAGTTTGTGCTACAGATTTCATTCATTATTTGTTTGCTTTGAAATACACTACTTAAGAAATATTACACACACTGATGGTCATATGACATAAAAGGGATCGGCCAGTAAGTCACTGAAAGTGATTATGGACCGAGGAGATAGCCGAGGTCCATTTACCGTCGATTTTATATTACCATTCAATATTTTTAAAGCGCTTTAGTTGTGTTTTATTAAACAAAGCTAATACTGTTTAATTGCTACGAATTTTCAGCGTTGTGAAAATAGCAAGCCGCACTAACCAGTTGTATATATATATATACATATATAAAGAAGGGACACATTTATGAAAGGTATAATATCTAAGTATATTAAACATTCTTTGTTGTTTGGAGTGATGAATTTATTCACACGAATACATTTTAACCATGTGTTAAAAACGCTCATATGCATTGAATAATCCGATATTTGTTATTCATGCATTAACTTATCATGTTTTTATAATAAACTTGTAGTCATTGCATCTCCCGGAAGCTTCGTTTATCTTGGAAATTTTACTCAAAGTATGAAAAGCAAACAAGTATTCAGTCGGTCGGTCGATCGTTCGGTAATTCAGTCATTCAGTTAATATTGATTTAAAATTGTATAACATTATCGTTTTACCTTTTGCACTTACCTCTCTTAGTCTCTTACTATTGCACCCTCCCCCGACAAAACCTTTCTTTCATGTCATTTTTGGTGTTTCAGTTATGTTTGTTGGCGCTTGAATGTACTGTTATACATACAATACATTCTTAAACTAAGAAAAATGTTTTATATCCAATGATAATCCGCAATTGTTTTTCTAACACATTCGACCTTTCAAATTGCCATTCAATAAATGGTGGCGTAGTAATTTGGTTATGTATTCATGCCCCGCTTAAAATAAAAGTGTTTTCGTTATTTTCATTGATTATTGTTCATAAAATCTTTGCAATAAAAAAACGAGCAAATTATCAAATATAAAAAATAATATCAGATAACTTTTTCTCAACAAACCGGAAATAGAATATTGACAGCTACGTCATCAGCTATTATATATATATATATATATATAATATGCGACAGGGGCGTCCCACGGGTAGCGTCGTAAAAACACCCTTTTCAAAAAATGGAGTAATTAAGAAAATAAATTAAAATACTACTCAAAGTCCAAAAATAAGCATAAAAGAAACAGAAAATTTGTTTATTTCAGTGGTAGATCGTATTTTATTTCACTGGTGATCATAGAAAAAACTATATTTTCACGCGTGACTTCGCCAATCGTGAAGATATGTTTTTATATGACACTCGTGAAATAAAATACGATCTTACACTGAAAAAACAACAAATATCCTTTATATCTTACACATCTTGTAGATATAGTGAATATATTTTAAACATGTTGAAGACTGATTATCTAAATATTTGATTTATGATGCAGTACTAACGACAAACGATGAAATTATGTTCGTTTATTAGTAAAATTTGATTTTGACATGTATCGTATTCATAGTAATGAAAGTTCGTTTTATCATTTTTTTCTGGAAATATGTATACTGTTACCATTGTTTAGACAAAAACACTCAATTTATGATTTTCGAAAACAGACGATTAACTTTTTGTGACTATCCTAATAATTCAGAGCACTATTTTATAAAACCAAATACAACTAGCATATCACTTTATACACTGTTGTGCTGCAGTCACAGTAAACACACTATCGATATACAGAAACTGGGGCATCAAACATACATCTACAACCATTATGTGTGATCGGAAATTTTTGGTAAAAATGAGTGTTTAAAAAGTTATATTCATGTTGAAAGATTAATGGAACAGATAAATGAGTGTTTGTTAAAGCTTGACGGATTTTAAATATGTGTTTGTTTTCGTATTTCTGCAAATCATATAATTCAGCAATAGCATTGTAGTATCTGGCAAAAGTTAGAATGTGTATTAAACTTCATTATGCTAGGCAATACTTTAAAGAAGCATGCAATATTAGATTTCATCAGCCTATAGTCTGTAATTGTTAATGTGTCCTAATACTTCATTAGGCAAGTTGTAATCACGTCATGTTTTTGCAGTGTAGAACCTGTCACGAATGCAATGTTTTGCATTTTAATTGGTATTTAAACTGTATGATGAAAGAGTAAAACACCTTACCTGAATAGTCATTTTGAACAAGTTAGTAATAACATGTGTTGTTAAAATGATCAACATCAAAACATGCTAGCAAAGTGAGGATGCTATAAATGTTTGCATGAACGATTCTGTTTATTTGACAAGATCTCCTTGGAATTTATTTTTCCTAGTTGTTGCAGCTACATATGAACTTCATTTACAATATTTTCAAACCAGTCAATTTTTAACTGAAATTGTATTGCAAACGATATTTTACCTACAATCACAGATGATTCTAAGTAATTTTTAATTAAAGCATCCTGATAAGTTTCTAGGCATCTTTCTATGATATTCTCTGATTCTAAATATCACATATGAGCGTTTATCTAAAATTGTAACGAAATAATAATTAAACCATAATGTTAATGACGAACCGTAGACCATAAATCATTGTAAATTGTTCTAGAGTGTTTTGTTTTACGTCTTCACATTAACTCGCATGTTTGAGCAATAACTTTTATAATTGGCGTTACTACTTTATAACCACCGTGCGGCTAAACTACAATGCAAAAGCAGTTTTTCTTTGAAAACAAGTAATATTTAGATATATTATTTTCATTGAAATCATGATATTTTCCTCATGCTTATCATGTTATATCTAATCAATTATATCGATACATGATTTTTAAAAATTAGCAAAATGATATAATTTATCTTCTGTTTTTTTTAATTGTAAATTGGAACACAAAGTTTATAAAATGCAATAAAATTAAAACAACACTATTTAAACAGCACATGTTGTATCAAACGGGCTAAATATCTAGCTCCTGTTATTAACTCTACCAGAACTTTTTCTGCAAAAAAAGCAATTCATTCTGAAAAGAGTGGAAGGCCGCTGACAGTGACGTTATAAAACGTGACATAAAGTGTTTTCTTCGTTAATTAAAGAACAAAGCAGAAGCTGAGATAAAACTTGGTTGAGAAACTCACTTTATAAAATTCTAGCATATAACACATGCCATAGGATACTGAACAAAGCACAAACTGAGATGAAACATGTTTAAGCAACACTCTTTATAAATGTCTAGCAAATAACACTTATTTCATAGGATACCGAACACAGCACAAGCTGAGAGGAAACATGTTTAAGCAACATTCGTTATAAATTTCTAGCATATAACACTTATATCATAGGACACCGAATTTAACACAAGCTTAGATGATATATGGATTAGCAACATTCTTTATAAATTTCTAGCATATAACACTTATACCATAGGATAACTACTTGTAGTCTGAAACTTAATATTACATTTATCATTTGACTACATTTATATAGTTGCGTTTAAATTCAAACTCAATGAACGCAACCATGCTAATATGGGAATACGTAAGGAACGTAACCATGTTTGTACTGGAATACGTAATAAAAGTGAACATGATGGTACGGGAATAAATAATGAACGGTACCATGCTTAAAATGAAATACGTTATGAGCGTTACTATGATAGTAAGGTAATGATGAACTTAACCATATTATTGCGAGAAGACATACTGAACGTTACCATGTTATTTTAAGAATAAATTATGAACGTTATCTTGCTATTGCGAGATGACACAATGAAAGTTACAATGTTATTGCGAGAAGACACAATGAACGTTATCATGTTATTGCGAGAAGACACTATAAACGTAACAATGTTATTGCAAGAAGACACAATGAATGATACAATGTTATTGCGAGACCACGCAATAAACGTTACAATGTTATTGCGAGAAGACACAATGAACGTTACAATGTTATTGCAAGAAGACACAATGAATGTTACAATGTTATTGCGAGAAGACACAATGAATGGTACAATGTTATTGCAAGAAGACACAATGAATATTACAATGTTATTGCGAGAATACATAATGAAAGTTACCATGCTTAAACGAAAAAAAACACCGAACTGAACGAAGCCATGCTGAAATGGGAAGACGTTATTAATGTACTGTCACACTGGAAGCCATGCAATATTTATTTTATTATACCGAACACTGTTACATTTATATACATATATAAGATTTTTACCATTACACAACTTTCAAATTTAATCAATTTATTCGGTAATTATTGTTTGTTTACATTATCAGCTGTCATTTTGTTGCAAATGACGTTTAGGAATAATGTAAACACCGGTTGTAACCAGATTATAAACACATTTTAATAAGCGCTTACCACCTCAGCCTTGGGAAATCAAAGAATGTGTATTTTTAGACCTTTTTGTACTTTTGGAATCTTAATAGACTCAACTAATGTATTTCCATCGGCCTCCGTATGAGAGGCAAAAGGTTAAGAATTCAGTTTCCACTGCCTCTGATGTCTTGACAAAAATAAAAAAAATAAATCATATCGTAGTCGATAAATTGAACGGTTTTGTTATGCAATTTTATTTACTGTGCGGGCATCAGCTTTTGTTATTAATGCGGCCATTAAAAATTCTTCAGCGCACGCGCATCTTTTCTGGGCATGTGATATTACTTACGGGAATACGTAATAAACGAAACCATGCGTAATGAAAGCAGTAATACTTAAACGGTTATACATAACAGAGAATGAAGAAAACGTTTAAGTTTACAACTTCTAAATCATCTCAGTAAATTGTCTTAGTTTATCATTTTAACATACGCAGATATGTTGAAATATTTTGTCTTCAAAAAAGCGTTTACACACAATGGATTTGTTTATGTTTATTTGTTCCAAAAATGACTGAGTACAACAACTGCAATTGGTGAATTGAGAAAACCTCAATAAAATATCCATACGCGAAATTATTTAAAATGTCATATAGTGATTTGTTATAAAAGAAAACATATCATTAACGAGGTCAAACAATCACATATCTTCATGAACTATTGTAAGGCAGCCAAAGAATGCACACTATAAATACATAACAATGTTGGCGTCTGAAAATAATCATGAGGGATGTAAAACGTATGTTAAAGTAATTCAAATCAACTTCTAACCTAGTGGTATACTTGATTATGTTGTACTTAGTCTATCATCCTGTTTCTATTCATCTAACTCATTCAATTCAGCGATATCATTGTAGCAGACAAAACTATGGTATTTAAACGAGCAAACGAACGTATTTGACGTAACAAAGTTTATTGTCAAAACATCCCAGCATTTTCAAGAACGTAAACATAATAAAACATCGCTGTACTTTTTCACTTGGCATGATGCCAATATGAGTTACACATAATTACAATGCTCATATCAGGGAATACGTCCATTATACTTATGCCATTATAAACGACTTTTGTAAAAATTATATGTTTACGTCATTAATAAGATTTAGTGAAGATGTTGTTGTATTTACAGTTGTCCAAATAAATGTCAATGAAATACAATTTAATTGTCTTTGATATTAAACATTATCGGGTTGTTTCATCGTTTGAATTGTTGGTGGTACAGTTATGAAATGTTGACCTCATGTGCAGGCTTGCAAATGTAAACCAATATCTATAGGAAATTGAAAACTAATTGACCTACTATCTCTCTGTTTACATTCAAGACAGTATTAAAACTGGGTTTTCATCTACAATTGTTATTGACATTTGTTTGATATCGCTGATCTCATAAGTATCCAATTGTATGTTTATTAATTAAATCAAACCTAGGTATGTTTTCCGCAAATAAAGAAAACGTTGATATACTTATTGTAGGATCGATGAACTTCAACGTAAAATGTAGTAGAAAATTAGTGAATACATGTGATGAGTTATATATACAAACTATATAAATCTAGTTAGTGTTCATTTCTTATATTCTAAATATGCTTGAATATAGGCTTTAAACTTATTGTTGATTGAGAGATGATAACGATATTTTTTAGATATACGCTTAAAATATATTTGTTATTTGCAGTTCGATATTTCTTTAACACTCTTAAACTATGAACATAAACAACATCTTCGGATAATATGAACTATATCTCTACATCCGTCAAAGTTTCTACAATAAATAAAATCCAACGATGATTATCAGTTTTATTACGATGAAAAATAATGAAAATAAAACAAGAAAACAAACTGAGTGCATTTGACGAATCTATAGGTTCATCAAACACCGAACAGAAACTCAAATTGATAAAGACGTCAATAAACATTTCATCGGAACAAGCCACATAAAATATAGGAGGAAAATTATACTCAATTCATGTTTATCAAACAAGCACTTAAACAAATTTAAACAAATATGTAAATAATCGGAACAAGCCACAGGAAATATATGAGGAAGTGCTGTTTCAAGATCAACTAAATTTGTATATTATTTATCATTCCTTACCTTAAACAACATCATATCGATCGTTTTACGTTAAGCAATTTTAAAACTAGTGAATATTTCGCATGTGTTACTTTGTATTGCAAACTGATTTCAGATAAATTAATATTCAAATCATGATGTATATCAGTGTCAATAAGATGACCTCAAAAACGCAAGTACTGAAACATTAATTTAAATAAATAATTAACTGCAATTATCGGAGAAGACATTCAAAAAAATGTAAAAAAAAAAAAATCTCGTATTAATTGGAATTTTAATCTTGACAGTTTTGTAAAATACATACAAAAGGATAAATTAATTGGCAAGATACAATATCGGCAATCGTCGTGAGCTAACCACTTCTTGCTAAAATTTGAATTTAAAATAATATATTATTGTCACGACGACAGGTCATGCTTTCTTTACCTGTAAGTTCTATTCTCCTAAATAGTCTTAAAGACCACTGATTTGTCTAATTAATATTAACCTAGACTTACCTTTGGACATACATGTCAAGCTTTTTGATGATACTTTTGTTTCCATTCTATCTTACGAATGTGAAGTATTTTGCTTTGAAAACCTTAATTTGTTCGAGCAACATCATTGTATTTTATGCGCCGAATTACATATACTAAAATGATTACTGTACGTTACATGCTCTTCTCAGAACTTGGACCATACCCTCTAAACAGTAGAGTTAAACCAGAATAATTAGTGAGCAACCATAAATTTCCTGTCGAAGTTGGTACGTGGAAACGAAATGCGGTGATAAAGGTCAATAGAAGAAAGTGTACGTTTCGTAATCTAAACGATATAACTGACGAACTGCACTATTTACTCAACATTGCCGTTTTTACTCAAGACCGACTGTACTGAAAATACGTTTTAAACTGTAAGAACCCTGATAAATTTGGAAGCACATTGAATTTTGTAAAAACCTTCAGCCCTCTACAGTCGAATCTGGCATCTGATGGAATACACCCTTTCGGAGTTGCTAGAAACTGAGCCCTCTACAGTCGAATCTGGCATCTGATGGAATACACCCTTTCGGAGTTGCTAGAAATTGAGCCCTCTACAGTCGATTCTGGCATCTGATGGAATACACCCTTTCGGAGTTGCTAGAAACTGAGCCCTCTACAGTCGAATCTGGCATCTGATGGAATACACCCTTTCGGAGTTGCTAGAAATTGAGCCCTCTACAGTCGAATCTGGCATCTGATGGAATACACCCTTTCGGAGTTGCTAGAAATTGAGCCCTCTACAGTCGATTCTTGCATCTGATGGAATACACCCTTTCGGAGTTGCTAGAAACTGAGCCCTCTACAGTCGATTCTGGCATCTGATGGAATACACCCTTTCGGAGTTGCTAGAAATTGAGCCCTCTACAGTCGATTCTGGCATCTGATGGAATAAACCCTTTCGGAGTTGCTAGAAACTGAGCCCTCTACAGTCGATTCTGGCATCTTATGGAATACACCCTTTCGGAGTTGCTAGAAACTCAGCCCTCTACAGTCGATTCTTGCATCTGATGGAATACACCCTTTCGGAGTTGCTAGAAATTGAGCCTTCTACAGTCGATTCTTGCATCTGATGGAATACACCCTTTCGGAGTTGCTAGAAACTGACCTCTCTACAGTCGATTCTGGCATCTGATGGAATACACCCTTTCGGAGTTGCTAGAAACTGAGCTCTCTACAGTCGATTCTGGCATCTGATGGAATACACCCTTTCGGAGTTGCTAGAAACTGAGTCCTCTACAGTCGATTCTGGCATCTGATGGAATACACCCTTTCGGAGTTGCTAGAAACTGAGCCCTCTACAGTAGATTCTGGCATCTGATGGAATACACCCTTTCGGAGTTGCTAGAAACTGAGCTCTCTACAGTCGATTCTGGCATCTGATGGAATACACCCTTTCGGAGTTGCTAGAAACTGAGCCATTTACAGTCGATTCTTGCATCTGATGGAATACACCCTTTCGGAGTTGCTAGAAACTGAGGTTGTCTATATTCATTTATCATTGTTTGTCGTTTCATTGGAAACTGAGATCATTACCCACCGTTTAGGTGCCTGATGGAGGACACCTCCTCAGAGTAGTCGGGCACCGAGGGTGTCTGTGTGCATTGCTCTCCGTTTATCTGTTCAGTGGCAGCTATCCCTGGTTTAGGTTCCTGGTGGAGAATATATATTTCCAATATAGCCTCTGTATCTTTCTATTCTAAATGGCAGCTTAGGAATTAACATTGGTTCATTTTTCTGGTGTTGATCACTCTCTCCGAGTTGTTGGTAACTGAGGTTACTCCCATAGGTTCATTAGTCTGGTGGAGATCATTCTATTAGAGTTGTTGATAACTGAGGTTACTCCCATAGGTTCATTATTCTGGTGGAGATCATTCTATTAGAGTTGTTGATAACTGAGGTTACTCCCATTGGTTCATTAGTCTGGTTGAGATCATTCTATTAGAGTTGTTGATAACTGAGGTTACTCTCATTGGTTCATTAGTCTGGTGGAGATTATTCTATTAGAGTTGTTGATAACTGAGGTTACTCCCATTGGTTCATTAGTCTGGTTGAGATCATTCTATTAGAGTTGTTGATAACTGAGGTTACTCCCATTGGTTCATTAGTCTGGTTGAGATCATTCTATTAGAGTTGTTGATAACTGAGGATACTCCCATTGGTTCATTAGTCTGGTGGAGATCATTCTATTAGAGTTGTTGATAACTGAGGTTACTTCCATTGGTCCATTAGTCTGGTTGAGATCATTCTATTACAGTTGTTGGAAACTGAGGTTACTCCCATTGGTCCATTAGTCTGGTGGAGATCATTCTATTAGAGTTGTTGATAACTGAGGTTACTCCCATAGGTTCATTAGTCTGGTTGAGATCATTCTATTAGAGTTGTTGATAACTGAGGTTACTCCCATAGGTTCATTAGTCTGGTGGAGATCATTCTATTAGAGTTGTTGGAAACTGAGATGACTTCTGTACATTTCTCTCTGATGTCATTGCTTACTGTTCACCCTCTCACAGTGGTCAGACATTGGCTCAGTGAAGGTAGAAATATTTGGTAAGCATTTCGAAACCTGACTTTTCTACCTTCTGTACCCTGTGCGTTTTATCATGTATAGGAATGTTTAGACGTCTGATGGATACAATTATTTCAGAGTTCCCGGACACTGAGATGGTCGGAGGTACGGGGAATACATGTAAGTATCACCACACAAATTATCCCGGTTAAGTGTATGGATGGCAGAGCCTGTATCTCATAGAGCCATATGAAAGTCCAAGAACATCGCAAGCTGTTTTGTTTAAATTGTAAGAACCATTTTTTATTCTCACTAAATATCCAATCAGAACATTAAATTGAAGTTTCGTTTTGCATTTGATAATGAATACCTGATTTAAAACAGTTGATATATGTATCCAAAATAATAATAATAATAATAATAATAATAATAATAATAATAATAATAATAATAATAATAATAATAATGACATTCCAAAGACATTGAATAAATAGTTTACTGCTAGTCAGTTGATCAAAATATGGATTCCCTGCTTACAAGTCATATGCTCTTCTAACTAAGCTCAACAGCCTGGATAAAATGTATACTTACCGACATATTTGTTACGTGATCGTAAAAATAGGTCTTTTAGACAATGTTAGTTAAACATACAATTTTTACTAGATTATTACAAAGCTTGTAGCTTATAGACTCACATTTTAGTAAGTTTACAGGTCGAAATCCAGTACCGGCCCTAAATTGCTCAAAATTCTGAAGTCGATTCTCAATCTCAATCCATTTTACCCACATCCACCAAATGCATGACTCTAAATGTTACACGTTTTGATAATTTAATAATACATTATCTCATAGATTATGTTGATAAAAGGTTATGTCATTATCTTAAAAACAAATAAATTTTGAGCAAAAAAACAACACTTGAGTTCAATTGTATTACCTACATATATGTTATGTTATTGAAATAATGTTAAATAACATTGTGCACAGTTATATGCATTTTGAATGCTAATTCTATGCTGAAAAAAAGATAAAGCTCTGGATTACAACTTTCAATTCTTGACATTAGAAACACAAGTAGATGTAATTGTATAAGAACTTACTATCTCGATGGTTAACTTTATAATGGGTATGCAATTTTAGCAAAAACTAAAAGGTCATTTATTTTAGAAACACCTGGAAATTTGTTCAAGATGAACAATTTTATAATTATTTTATTCGTTTTAATCGGGATTCTTCGGATACGAGTGAGGCTGTGCACACTAACTTGTTTAAACCCCCAGTATATTTAAATTTTACTAACCGTTACAAGGAGGTATCTTCAATCCTTGATAAACATACCTAGTCTTTGTATATAGTATAAATGCACTCTGTTGTTTATGGAGCTCTGTGCTGTTGTTCCATGTTTCTTGTTTGTGATTTTTGTTTTGTTTGTGTTCTATGTCTTTGGCGTTTACCCTGTGCCATTTACCGGGGATTATGTTTGAACTTTTGGATATTGAGCTTGTTTCTGTACTTTTTTTACATAATTATTCACTTGATCTTTGCAGTTTTGAAGAGCACTTTTTGATGTCGTTTGATAAAATAGATTGATTTCAATCAAATGTTTTATTCAACATGATATTGAAATTAATGTCGCATACACATTTTAACAAGGCCCATTAGGGGCATTTGGTAACAGCTGTAATAACTACTGTTTACATTTGGAACGGGTCTTTCAATTTATTTATGAATTGTCAGATATATCGAAAACATGTTAACAAAGAAAGCCACTGACCTTTTTGCAGTAAATGATGATGCTATATTTACAATAAGACCTAATTCTGACTGACTATGATAACTGTTTGAAGTATTAGTTTTCTGTGTTTTCCTCTTTTGTTTGACAACACTAAATGCTTGTTGTTATTATACCTCTCACCATAAGTTTTGTTTTGATACAATTTTCATTGGGATATCATAAAATAAATATTATTCAAGTTTAAGCCATCTTAATTAATAACTGATGAAACCTTATGAAAACAGTTTTCCTTTTTATCAGGTACTTTAGAAAATCCAGAGAGCGACACAAGAAGAAATTTCCAAGTTTGAAAACGAAAAAAATAATCTAAGTATGGGATATAAACGAACTCTTTTGTTATTTTTTTAAAATTTATTTCTTGATTTTCTTTATCAGTTTATAAAGGAGAGGCCAGTGCCAAGCAATGAAACCCGACACCAAACTTAAGTCAAAGTAGTATAAACCAACTGAAGTGATGTATGTTATACATTTTTAGGAAAACTGCCAATAAATCAATGATTGAAAGTCGCGGGTATCAACAGCAATAAGAGAAATGAAATATTTAATTTTAGATTATGAAGACAATTAAAGAGCTGAGATAATAAAAAGTCAACGATAGGGAATTCAAAGGCAATAGTATTAAACACAATTAGAGATATATTTAATTTACTTTCAGATATTAAGAGAATACAGAGGGTTGTGCAAGATGAAAAATGCCAGGAAATTACGAATTGAAAATCAAGGGTATTAACTACTATAAATGATCTTAGTTTCTGTTTCATTTTTTAGATAAAAATGGAAATTCAGAAGGCCTCGCAAGGGGAGAAATGCCAGGAGATCACGGAATCCTAGATCCCCTTGCGTGTCCTACTTAGTTCTATGCACTATATACAGCTGGTTAAATCAGGTTATCATCACCATTAGGGCATACGCACCAAAGAAGGAAAACCGGTATCTCGTCCTAATTTAATATTGCAAGCTCCGTCCGACTTTCAATTTCTCTTCTAGCTCGGCGAGAACTCACGAACTAGGGGTAGTATGTTTGAAGCCATTAATGCCCGCACGCAATGCGTGCGATTTTGGCAATATTTCGACTTAAACTCAACTTATACGGTGTTTGTAGCGTGGATGTGACTAGGGCATAGCCAAACATCAGTTGTAAGGGTGACGAAAATATTTAGACGTTAATTCGCTTTCCGTCGTATTTATGTGATATACTTAATCTGGTTATATTAAAGGGTCTGTTTCACGTATGATAAACTAGCGAAAAAAAAATAAGAAAATTGTCAAAAACTGACATAAACTTGGCATCGATGTGTACAATGCATTAAAACTTACTAACTGAAGTACAACATAGTTTACAATTTATTTAAGTTTAGCAGTTATTTCGTATTTTTCCATTAAAAAAGATTACTGGGTATGTCTACCAGGTTGAATTCATTCCTTATGCGTGATTGGCTAGACGGCGTTATCATGTGATATTACCGAGGTAGGTTTATAGCTTAATTATGTCACCCGATTAGAGTAAGCCTTTGTAGCTCAGTGAGTACGACGCGGGACTGCAATTTTGGCAACACGGGTTCGAACCCGTTCTCCGACACAATTATTTCTACATGTTGGTACCTTTTTTTACAATTATGATATCAAAGCGTTACACATTCTATTAGATAATTGTCCTGAGATTCGTACCAGAAAAAAAAAACTTTACGTTTACAAGCATACCCATTACATATAATTTGATGGACATGTTAAGACGTGATTTCTTGGCATTTCTTCCCTATCGCAACTCAGTGGATTGCATAAATCATCTGAAAGAAAAAAAAAACATACTTAACCATTAATTACACTTGATTTTCCCTTGCATTGTGGTTTCTGAATCTAAATAAAAAAGGATAATAAATACTAGATATCACTGTTGTTGGTTTATACATTATCAATAGCAAAAAATGTCTTCCAGTAATAAAAACATTAAAGCAAATACAAATTGTTTATTTTTTTGTTTAAAATATTGACCAAATATTTTGTTAACATAATTTATCAGAGAATTCACTTGAAAAGGTTGAACATAAACACTTTTGAATCATGCTTTTCTGTAAGGTGGAAAAAATGAGTCATGATCGAGTAATTACTGTAGTATTTGTAACATACAAAATTGGGTATATGTACTAGTTTCTAACCTCGAAACAGACTCGAGTGTGAATATGAAAGCTACCAGTCTCGTACCAGTCAAGCCAGAAAAAATAATTATATTACTAAGCACTTTTTCATGTTAACCCCTAAAATCCCCTCTTCATATCAGGAAGTATTCTGTCTGATAAGCTCAGTAAGTGCAGATGTTTGCTTGGTGGTTCTCTAACAGTATCATATCATCGTTATCAAGGTTTGTCAAGGTCAGGAATCCATAGTTTCCAATAATCAGGTCAGCCCAAATCAAAAGAAACGGCCTGATACATGTGCCAACATGTTGATAGTGTTATAAAATAGTTACTTTGTAAAAAAACTTAGTCAGACTTTCTGAAGTAAATTCATTCCAAGAACGAACTGATCAGCCACACTAAAAAAAAACATTCAAAATTGATAGGGTCCTAAAATGCAAGAAAATAGGACGTATTTCGTTTGATATAATGAGCAAATTTGCTTCAAAGTAAGACACAGACATGTACAGATATTGTATACATGTAAACATACACCGAACAGCTGTGTATTTACAAAAACTTGTGCATGTTTCTACAATTCTAGAAATAGCAATAAAAATGTTTGACACTTTTACGCGGAACGTCTCATAAATTTGTATTAGCCAATACAATAAGTCGTTTTAAACCTTACTCTGAAACCGGAAGTGAAAAGAGATAGGAAATAAAACTGGCACACGGGAATAAAGTAAATAAACTCGAATGATCGGCGAGCTTCTTCGCGGAGTAAGGTGTATTTTAAGAATGATCGATAGAGAGGATTTAGTGACTAGGGTATCGAAACGTTCAAAATCATGTGAAAATATATAGACAATAGAAAGTGTATATTAATGAAAGCATGTATACTAAGAACATATAAATTCATTTTGATATTTCGGTGCAAATGCACCTGAGGTCATATTTACGAAAGGTCGAGAATCTCACTCAAAGAGAACATATATTAAATTCCTTCAACGAAAATGAGCGTCTATTATTATACAGTGTCAAATGATAATTATTTTCTGCGAACTTCATCATCGAACCTCAAAAAGAAATAAAAATATAACGCTAAGAAGATGTGCACTTTTGCCACTTGGGTCTGAACTCAGACGGAGGCTGTTCTATATTATGGGACCTGACTTGCAAGCACGGAATCCAGGGAATCCTAGGTTTGATCACCGGACTGAAACTACAAATCCATGACTTGTATAACTTAACGAACTGACATCCTTTCCTTTGGGTAGCAAAAATCTTTTTGAAATCATCAGCTGTCTAGTAATTGCGACTTCAAATGACTCTAAAAACATAAAGACATTACTGTGAAATCATTAATGTTCGTGGGGCATTAATGTTCGTGGTTTTCGTGGGTTGGGTGATCGACGAATTCAAGATCCCACGAAATATAAACCCTTTATTCACTTTTTCAATTGCCTTGTTACGTACATACTCTAGTATATTCTTTACAGAGGTCGCAGTATACAGTGTTAACACCTGTCTCACTGTATATCTTACGATCATTATTCTGTTAATATATTATAACTGCCTTTAACAAATAATGAACCAAATCAATTAAATGTGTTTTATGCAGCAAATGACAGTTATAAACACGTGGTTAAACGTGTGCTGTTAATGAAAATCTCCAAGTTTACAAGATGTCCGTGATGAGTGTCCATACTCGATTTTTTTATTTAATGAAATAATTAATCGATTACTAGTACATTGAAGGTTACTAAGCACCGAACGTGATAATATACGCACATTTTCGGTGTTTTCCCAGTTTGCAAAATTCTGAATTGGCATTCAATGGCTTCCCCTATCTGTATTTATGATCAGGGTACATCTTCTTTTATTACCTTTATTCCCAATTAAATCGATAAGTGACATGGGTATATGCACTAATTGGTATGTCGTACCACATTAGCGAGTGTCATAAACCGAGTGACGTAGAAGACGGAAATCACGGGCCAGGGCGTGGATATTATGCAGACGATCTAGGACGATCGCATCTTCGATTTTTTTTTCAATAATAAAAATCCACGAATTCAAGTACCCACGAAATTGTTTCTTTTCGGCAAATCACGAAATTTCATGCCCACGAACATTAATGATTTCACAGTATATTACTTTCAAATTTATCAAAGCTAATTTAATAACAATACAGTAAGGCAGTTTTGAAATACAAAAAACCAATGTCAAAATAGTCGATACGAAATTTGGTGATATTACATGATTAAGAATCATTTTGCTTTGTCATCTTCTTTTCGTACACCAATGTACCACATGTATTATTATCAAACCTCCGATAAATGAAAATGTCTCATCTGAGTCCCCCCTTTAGAAATAGCGCAAACTGGTTTCTCAGTTAAAATCATATCTTTTCATGAGTACAGATGAATATACCGACGCTATATTTTAATTACTGGGATCTACGTAGTAGACAACCGCAGTAAATTTTGAACTGGAAAATAGGGTAAAAACTGCGGAAGATGCATGTGCCGTAAGCGTTGTGATACACCAATTAGAAGAAGATAGTGCCTTGTAAAGAACGATGTTAATGTTATGTAAGTGTT
>NC_069137.1:20008069-20043069 GCF_026914265.1 Mya arenaria
AAGCTCACATGCACCCGGGCCGGGAATCGAACCCAGGTTGCCTAGGTGAGAAGCGAGAACGCTAACCACTGCACTAACCGGACAACGGATTGAAGAAATTCTCACATGTAACAATATGAACAAGGTCTATGTAATCCATTTTTTTATTTTCATAAAAAAGCTATTGAACTCCATTCGACTAATCCAATCTGGGCCGCGATTGTGACTACAGGTAGTCTTGAATTCGAGGCCTTTCTGCTGCTTCCGGTGAACGCATTGTCAACGGAATACTTCATTCCTTCGTACCGACCATATTCTACCAATACGTATATGTCCCAATTCTTAATCGTTGCCACCGAAACTGACACGACAGTGGATATTGAATTTCCCTCTACATTTACACCATGGGCAAAAGGCCGCATTAAGATTGAATTGCAAAAGTATCAAACATATCTGTTTCAAAACCGAATGGACACCACTGGAACACTTGTCACTAGTGATAAACCAGTTGCTGTCTTCGCCGGTAATTCCTATGGTGCAGTGCCTGTCAACGGCACAGGCTATGGATATATGGTTGAGCAAGTCCTACCAACCAGGTTTTATGACTTCAAGTTCATAGTTCCTGCAAATAGCCCAGGCGACGACTACTACATCCGCATTTTCTCCATTTATGATGACACGAGAGTGAACATGTACAATTCAACTACTCATGACTCCCACTTCCTGAAAAGGCTTGAACAATATGAGCGCCATTTCATGGCGGAACCGACCGTGTTGCTAGCTGATAAGCCCATTTATGTGATGATTTACTCAACTAGCAATTTCATGATGACTGCGCAGGCCATGTCACAGTTTCAGTCTGAGTATGAATTCACCCTTCAAGGCAGATATAATCCTAACATCATTGCTGTAACTATCAAGACAGCAGAAATCAGTGAACTATATCTTGACGGCAACAAAGTTACCATAGACAACCCCAAAGTCACCCAGGTCGCATCCCCTCTGCATGACTACAGTGTCCTATACATATCAATCACTGAAGCAACAATTCACCGAATCCATCACTCTAGGCAGCGACAGTTTGGAGCAGTACTGTACGGTACAAATCAGTATGCGTACGGAATGCCTCTTCAGATGACGCTGACAGATATTGGTTAGTACGACATAATTTTGTAAATAAAAATATGTTAAAAATATAACCCAATAGTATTTATAAACAGGTCGAAGTAGATTAAGTAGAAACACAACATATAATATTTTTCATATGTTTAGAAAAACGTTTGAGTTCGCACAGTTAGATACCTTATATTTATTTAGTTTGCGATTTCAATGTTCAACCAATTACGAAATAATACAGTATTCAAACATTATACCGATTAAAGCAATATTGGAACAACGGTTTTAAATGTTGTATCGTTCTTCATTCAGGATGTTACCTGATAAATGGCACGAACAGTACGTTCGACCCAGGACAAGGGTCTCACCATGGGTCTCAAATCGACTACCAAGCTTCTGGTATGGTTATAAATCCTAATTTCATACATGAGCTATTTCGAATATACATCAACGGAAAATGACAGATGTTATGTCTTTCAGATGATAATTTGTATTTCAGAAATGAGCATAGTCATTAAATGAAGGCATCAACTGATATTGTTCCTAATAACAAGCTATAGGTTTATACAACGCTTTGTTCAGATTCAAGTTATGTTTACAATGATATTACAACATTATTCGTTGCCACGATGTTACACAGGAGTTTGGTCTTGTGTTATGGGGGAATCCTGAGTTCCCTGAGGAAACCCACTTGTCAGGCTTGGTGACCACAAACCAAACTGGACAATTGCTTTTGCTAAGGGTATCATTTTTGTTTAAGAAATTTGTAGAGTATAATTGATATTTGTCACAGTTTTGAAAATTGTGCTCACTCTCCAAATATAATGTCAGGTTATTCAGGGTTCATACACAGATTAATTTACTTAGTTCAAGAAATGAACAAACGTTCTGTTCTCATATAGTTTGCTGTTTCTGTTCAGGATTTCAAAACATTTAACCAGGCTTACACCAGAAGAAAAAAAAAACACTTTGCTTATTCACTATTAAAATATAGCTTTGGTGCTCACTCGGTGAAATAGATGGCAATTATACACTGAAACAAAAAGGTCGATATATTAGTCAATTGTCATTTAAGTGCATTACATGTCTAAATTGAATAATGACGTCAAATCAAACGGTTCTAAGGTAGGCTTATCAAGCATGCGGTATGCTTCATTATTAGATGTAATGATTATTACCTTCAATTTGATAACGGTACGGGATTGTGCGGGTAATTGAGAATCATACGGGTAATGCCTTGGGCAACATGTACGATCATAATCAGTCTTGTATCGCTATAATATTCTATAACGGTACGGTACTGTACGGGAAATATAGAATCATACGGGTCTTACCTTGGGTCACATATTTTATCATTATCAGTATGGTATCTCTAAAACAGACGTTATTATATAACGGTACGGTACGGTACGGGTAATTGAGAATCATACGGATAATGCTTTGGGCAACATGTATGATCATAATCAGTCTTGTATCTCAATTTTAGACGTAATTCTATAACGGTATGGGCCTGTACGGGTAATCGAGAATCATGCGGGTCTTATCTTGGGCCACATTTCCAATCATTACCAGTCTGGTATCGCAATTTTAGACGTAATTCGAAAATCCATTTCAGTTAAAGAGTTTTTGAAGATATGCACCAACCAGTCTACAAATAAATACTGTTTTATATTAGATCGATATTGTAAACCCAAATACCTCCAAAAATTTGTTTCGCTGTTCGAACAGGATAAATGGTGGCCTTTTGTCATGTTAATCTCCTCAATAGTTGAAAGTTGCTCTTAATTAAATCGAATGTTTTACATAGTAATAGTCATAAACAATGTGAAACCATAAACCAAAATTGAACTAATGGCGGTCCTACCAGACAGCATTGTGTCCATTGCTTACATGGACTTTATTTTGCATTAACCTCAGAACATATGAAATATTTATTTTAGGTAATGGTGTTCACTGCTTCAATTGTGACGATATGACACACCTTAAGTATTGCGACAGGGTGACAACATGTAGGGAAAACGAGGTGAGTGGTTAAAATAGTGTTAGATGATTCCGTTATTTTACGAGCTCATGGATGGTACCTGTAAGTGTTGTTAAATTTTATGAATCACCATAACACTATGACAGTTTGCTCACGTGGAGGAAAAAAAGATGAATCATAAAAGCGTTCGTGTTATATATGCATGTGTGCATTTTACATGTTGCATGATTTATCATATGTTTTGGGACAGCATGATCTATTGGTTCGAATATGAGACAGTTAACGATAGTTCATGTAATGTGTTTTTGATATATGTGTGCATTCTACTATCTTAGAATTGCGTCATGAATTTTGCTCAAAACTACTTATTAATAAACGACTATACTATTTTTTAATCAGATATATTTGCTTGCTTTGAATGTTCGTTCGCTTGAGAATATCTCGATGGTCCCTGCAGACGTGTTTCGACTGTAATTGTTCAATTTGACCTTCAGGTTTGCTACGTCCAGAGCTACTCCAAGGGTCTCGACGCCATTCGCTACAAGTCTGGCTGCACAAATAAGCTAGTAATTGATTTAATAGATACGTAGCAGTTGTTAGGTTATAAAAGTCAGTAACCTGCCTGTTTTGAACATTGGCACAAGGCGTAGTACTCGCAGCGCATGGTTAATAAACAGAACTGACTGTCCATTTATTAGATGTTCTGTATTTCGCATTAAGTGTACTGTGGGCCGTAGCCCTGTGCATTATTTTTAAATCAAATGTCAGCACGCACAGGATTTTGACAATATTTGAACGACAATATGTCCAAGTTAAACGTGTACAATAATGTTTCCTTAGTTCGTTTTAAGGCTCTTAAAAAAGAACTATTTAGTTCAGTGTCATATTTTAATTAATTTCACATCGCGAACACCAAAGATAAAAATGTTCAACAAATAATACGCTAATTGTTAAATATAGCTTTTTGAGTCCAATCGGATATATGCAATTTCACGATCTTATTTCATTTCACGAGTTTCATAGAACAACATATTTTCACGACTGGCGAATCAATAATTTTTCTATGATCACGAATGTGTTTTTCCCTTTTATAAGGAACGTTAAAATGTTACATTGCACGATTTCTCTCATCGTCGGCAACCACAGTACTTTCTTCTGTTACACTTCATACATACAATTGACTGAAAAAATCTCGTTTTAATGAATATGTATGAGGCAGGGGAGACAACTCTTCTTCCAATGAATTTGCATGTTACAGTCAAATATTGCTCAATAACTTTTCAGTTTCAGTAGCCTTTGTGGCTGTGTGGTATTGACTACCACCAAATATTATTGTACGTACATGTAAAAGGCTGACCCGGCTTAAGTCCGCAATTCGCCAGAATATTTTTCAATCGTAAAGCATATGGTACTTTGCGGACCAATGAAACCGCCTCATTAATTATTCATGATTAAGATATTTTCTTTGCCAAATTGCCACGGTACACAATGAAGCATAACGTATTGTGTTTAGGGGATATTTGGCGATGGGTTTCTCTGTTGTCTTACCTTGACCGTAGATTGTATGAATGTTTTACCATGCGATCAAATCAGATAAAATCGAATTATATTTACTTGTATATTGACGGCATTAAATCAATTGTATTACCTGAGAGCATTGATCACCTGAAAAAGTTATCGTAACACTTTTTTATTGGCGGATATCGCGGCAATCAAAGTGTAAATGATAAAAATAATAATTGTTCTGAACTTGGTCAAAGTAAAGTTAGCTTTGTATTTGTTTAATTTCAAACTCGTTACTGCTATAGAAGACTTATGGATGCACTTACAGTCTGCTTTTTCTAACAAGATTTGAAACACTTGTCACAGCTGTACTTATTCATGTCTAAATTGTGAGAACGTCATAAAATATTGCACGCTTTGAGAAAACAACGGTTTCGTTAATCACGTTGTTAACTTAAATAAAGTTCTGAACAATCGGCCTATTTTCTAACATTCACAGCGCCAATCTACTTATTGATGCATTATGTCTCCACTGCAGCGTTGTAGGAGTCACGGACTATCCGGCTGCTTTGAATGCTGTAATGGGAGTTACTGCAATATACGAGGGTGTAAGGATGATGGTAAGTATTTTAAAGTTGTAGTAAAATATTAATACACGATAATGACAAATGAATATAAATATTTGAATACGTAAATATGTCATTATGAGGTGTACCGCGTTAAGCAACAAGAAGGTTTTGTAGATGGGTTTCGGCCTGTTTATTGTAGAATCATATAAAATAATATCATATCAAATAACTTACTTACACAAACACTGTGAATATCAGTAATAGTATCCTTGATTTTCCAAAACTGTCGGACTCTTGACGCAGTTATATTGTTTCCAGAAATGAAATAAGACTTTTTGCATGCTTTTCGATGAAATTTTCAGTTTTATCAGCGAAATAGCAACATTGAAAATATCAATCTGATATTTTCACTGCTAAATAAGGATTGAAAATATTAACTTTAAGAACAAAAATTAAGTCAAGTGTAGTTACTTCTCCGTGATCAAACCCTAATACATCACATTTAAACCATTTCTTTTTAGAAATATGTGTTTACGAAAAAGTACATAATTTACTTTTTATTAGAAAAATATTTAAAAAAATGTCAATCCTTTTTCTTTTTGATAAAATGGTCGGTAGGACATGTCTTAGTTTTACTTATCGCCAACTATAAATTACAGCTCAACGTAGACACACGGAAACGAAGTCCATTTTCCCTTGAATTTCGCCGCCAAAAGGTCGCAGTGTTTTCGTACTGGTAGGGCTATGCTAATTGACAGAAATGCCGTTACCACGTCTCCGAGTGTACGGGTGTATAACATGGTCCAAAGACCAACGTTCTGCTTTGATTGTTCCCACCAACGTATAGATGATGAAACTTCGCCTGTTTTGTATTCACTGTAGCACAGTTATACCTTCCTTTTCAGTGTTTTCATCTACTACAGGCCAGTGAAGTTGACTCTGCTTTGAATGCCTCCACAAAAGGTGGATGCTCTTAAATTGTTGATTGATTACAGGTATGGTTGGGATATCTCAGAGAGGGCCGTTCTGTTTTGAATGTGGTCACACTGGGGCCGGAGATGTATGTGAAACCGTCCGGTTGTGTTCCGTGACTGAGGTACCTTAAACGTTGCCAATTTTCTGATCATTACTCACTGTATTAAAATGTTTTAAACTTCAGTCCCTTAATGATTAAAGGGACCATACACCAGACGATACTATTGTAGATAAAAATTTCAAAATTGTTAATACAATTGATAATATTTTGTAAAATGCATTGAATCGTAATTACTGATCCATCACAGAGCTTACAACATATGTCTCTTATGCCGATTTTGCCCCATTTTCTCATTACAAAATTTACTGGGTTTGTCTACCACGTATTTTCCAGCAAATTAAAATATAGCCTCTGTATATGTATATGTACTAATCATGGGACCTTCACATGCTAAATATACACACTATTAACTGGGAAACCATTATGTCCTATTTTTAAAAAGTTAAACTCAGTTGATACAGTGATAACATATTGTTTAATCATGTGGAATAATGAATCATCGGCCTCATACAACATCGTATTGAAAATTATATGCTTACTTTGTGAAAGTACCGTATTTGAAGATTTTTGGACCATCTGGTCTTCAATCTCTCTTTAAACTCCAAAAGAGAGCCGATGGAATCTGAAATAAAGCAAACATGAAAACCATGTTAATAATGAAATGCATTATACAATTAAGTACTGTTTATTATCGGACAAAGTTCAAAACCAATCATCGATACAAATTGGACACCCATTAACGATCAAAGATAAAAAGAGAAAAAATAAACTTATATTTTTTATATAATTCAAAATGGAAACAACACACACTGAATGCAATATACATGAATTAAAAAAACAACTTGTTTTTAATCACTTATAATAATATTCATTAATAATTAAGAGTATACAAGTGTATTTAATGGTTTGCAAAAAATAAGGTTTGCTTAACCGATTATGCTCGATGTTGAGCAATCATTGACGAATATTCTACTATATTCTTCCAATTACCCAGCTAACGACCCCAATGGCGTAGGGTATGCAACTTTAACGTTCGTGTTAGAACCAAGTAATAATATCTTTCCAGGCGTGCTTGATTGAGGAGTATAAGTGGGGTGAAAATGACAGACACTTCATTACGGGATGCACTGACGCTCAGGTGTGTATAATAAAACCAAGAACTGTCTGAACACAATATGCTTAATTATTCTGTCGTTGAATGAGTGTTTCTTGTGATAATAAAATAATGTCGTCTTTCGAAGTATCGCTATGATATGCAGTTACATCCATTCATTGTTCTAGCAATGCAATGTAAACGCATATTTTGCTGAAAAAATATGCCGTAAAATCAGACCCTGCCGTTCTGCAATTGTATGGGCCGCGGTAATTTTCGTTTTTTAGTAACTCGTTTAGCACTGTATTCATACCTGAAGTTACACAATGAATAAACCGGAAACAAAGATTGAGTCTGTCTGTTATCATTTATGTACCTTTCTGACATTCCAATTGAATCGGTCCTGGTCAGTGTCATTCCTATTTTAGTTTAAACATTCTATATTTTACAAGGGTGTGATAAAGCTAATACTAAGTCTCTCTCGTTGGAACGATGTTGCGCGAGAGTGTTGTCATGTTGTGGGGGGGGGGGGGGGGGACACGGAGAAAACACACTTGTCTTGCTTGGTGACCACTAACCAAACTCACATGCGCCCATGCCGGGAATCGATCCCGGGTCGCATTGGTGGGAATTGGTGCGCTAGCCACTGCGCTAATCGGACTACCAATTCCTATTTTGTTGTTCTAGCTGTGCAGTAATACAAGAAAACGAGCCGTGGCTGAGCTGGACAGGAAGGGAGAATATGCCGGTCTGCTCTCACTGTTGTACAACAGATTTCTGCAACTCAAACTGCACAGATGCCAGCATAATCCCGGGTGTAATTGGTAAGAATTATTATATCAAACAGAAAATTGAAACCCAACTAGAACATCGTTCAAGGGAAGTTATGACTAATCACTTTCCTTTTCTGTTTTAACATGTTCAGTTTTTAAAGTGACACTCTTATTCAAAATCAATACATACACATGTAAGACAAACATCGATAAACCTTTCACTACTTACTAAATTATGCATTGTAGGAAAATATATATATTATATATTTTTACAAGATTGTTACCGTGTATTTAATAGCAGAAAGCGCAAACATATTAAATGATTGGCGAATGTTATAAGTTTTACTGTGGTCTACTACAGTCTCATAAGGTAGAAATACAGTGTTTTATGCTCATTTCTGTCAAATTAAACTCGGTATCCTTCATAGACATTTATTCATTCTTTTTGGAATATCAAAACAATATTATTTATTGTGGTAAAATTTAACCGGGAATAAGAGTACATTTTAAAACTGAGTTCAACCATAATTTGCACAGAATATCAAGTGCATGATGGAAATATCCGTTCATACCGAATCAAACCAACATATTACATTCCATCAAGAGGTGTTTTGGTCAATATATATTTGATTAAATACATTAATGAAGGTTAAGTTAAAAACAACATTATACAATCAATATTTTAAACATTCAGTTTAATGTGGTATTTCTGTTGCAGGGTGAAGGATGTTCCAAGCTAAACGGATTTCTTGAGAGTGTACACATGTTCATTAAACCAAACTGAATATGTACGATTTTGTTTTGTATATACCCAATTAAAGTACATGTATATATCATAAAAAAGAAAGTATATACAGTATATTCTCGTCGAAAACGTTTCGAGACACAAATCATCAGCCGGTTTTGCAAAATATTAAGACGAGAAAACAGTTTTTCTCCTCAAGTGGGTGTTCTCTAATTGTGATGATAAACATATCTTGCAAGCCCTATATACTGTCGCCATAATTTTCGCGTGTATTATTGTTTTGAATGGTAGAAATAAAGAAGTGTAATTGATAAATGCTGTCAAAGTAAAGTGATAATGCCACAGCTCTAACGTTAGCGTAGCAGACTTACCAAAATAGCACTACAATTATTTAAAGTTCCATAAAGTAAAACAAATATTAATTATGTTACGGCTCAGAAACGGCAATTCTATTAAATCGGTATGGAATAACACAAAAGGAGTTTGAGGATTTTGCACGTCAGTCACACCAAGTTTACGATCATTTGAAACTTTTAATTGATTCATATGCGAGATGATTATCTGACTAAATTAAATACGTAGGTTTGATAGTTTTAAGCCATTTCATAAAGTGTCAATGCAATTCATCGGGTAAGAGTGATCTTGATTGATCAATTAAGAAGGTTGGATTGTTAGAACCACCACTGTAAATGGTTGAATGCAGCACATCAAGTAAATGCGCATATATTAACCTTACGTTGCTTGTTGCAAAGCCTTAACCAGCAGTCATCAATCGAACAATAATAGGCTATAATTTGCATTTCAATACAGAGTGTTATTTCGTTTTTTTGGATGGATGGGTGCACTTTTCTAAAGTTTCGATGAAATACATTATGCATCTTCTGAGATATTGACTAACAAATGCTTACATGCATTTTAAACCTTTATGTGTATCCGATGCAAGGGTGAGTACATAGTATTTCTCTCTGTTACGTAAATTAAAAAAAAACAACAAATTAACAAACAAACTGACAATGCTAGAGGGACGACGGCGAAATTGGTGTGATAACAGAATACAATACAAAAAATAGAGTTGAACTAATTAAAACTCTTGATTGTTATACTCAGTAGTTTAACAGAAAAATATAAGTATTAACTTCTTTATTTGCAACGCACATATGACAACATGATACGAAGTGTGTCAATTACAATGTTTAGAATTTTGGAAGTATAAACATTGATATAATGACGTTTTTGAAAATTAATTCAGTTTACATATGTTTGAACAAATTAGTGTGCCTATATAGATAGTAACCGTTGATAATTTGAAATAATTTGAAAATTGTCTTATTCAATATAACACATTTTTACACGGATTTGAAATTTTCAGAGAAACACGATACAAGCTTAAATGGTTACCAGATGTCGGTAAAGATTTAAGATTATATCTTTTGAACCAACTTTAGAAATATTTAAAATAACAGCTATATTGATTATTTTTTTTCGATTTTGAGGAAATAACTTCTTTAAATATTCATGATAGTGTCTGAGATATCTAGCAAGCTCTACTTGATTATGCCAATTTCCCATCTAAAAGGCATCTGTAATCTGTAAATACAAATCCAGGAATGATATTAATAATAAATTCCAAAAATAAAAAAGATATAAATACAATTACATATAGTTCACATTCAAAAGATTTGTTCTCAGTTTATGTCTACGCAAGTATGTGATACATGCAGACACTGTCCAAGGGACTTGACAAAAACAACTGTGCATACAATTTCACTCTCTTCACGATCATCTGTACATTCTTTGCTCACAATATACGAACTCCACTTACAAAAAATATAAACACACATTCACGAGTAATGAGAAGTATAATTGTATATGTTTTGATAACAGTCCTATAATTTTCGCACTCAGAGAACGACGTCGGAAGTATGTGATTGAACAGAAACTGTCCAATTGATACACCATACAAACTTTGTACCACATTTAAATATTAACTTGAAAGGTAGAACTATAATAAAAAATAAACCCTTCGACATTAATATTTAAGTTTGCAATATTCATCTTCAGAATGTGTAAATGCTATAACTATCACTATAAAAATAAATGAATGCGCAGTTCATTTCCCGTCATTTTAATTTTAAAAACAAACAGTCAAACCTCTATTAGTTAATTTTCTTGCACCAATGACCGAAACTTTATTACAAACAAATATATGCTGTGTTTTGTTAAAAAAAACATTACAGGAAAAAAGAGTTCAAGCAAAATCTGCATCAAACAGACGAGGCCAAAATGGTGAGCTTGGCCACTTTGGAACTACTAAAATATGTGTGTTTTACAAGCCAACGCTTGTATAATATTTTACTGACTAAATGTAGGGGTGGGGGCAAGCCAGTTTGATCGTTTCTCCAATTTTGGGTAACACTGTTGACAGCCTCTGTTTCAAGAAAGGAGGAATCGTAATTGTAACGTGCAGCTTTTCTATTTGCATTGGCGAACATATCAATCGTGAAGGGCCTCAAAATACCTTTGAGATAATGGAAAAAAGCCTTTCATTTATCAGTGTTTCTGTTTTTACTTATGTCATCAGAAAAACTATTTAACTCTTTAGGTACCGATTGAATCTCGACATCTATATTCTTGATGAAGCAAATACCAAAAATACGTAACGCCAATTCGTGCAGTTCTAATTTGGGCGGCCTACCTTAACTTCTTGCACACATGTATGTGAATCGGATAACCATTGTATAGATTTTTCGTGCAAGAATATCACCATAATTTCTTAGTGCTAAAAATAGCACCTTTAAGTTCATTAAAAGGTGAAGATCTTTGTCGGACCACATATCATGAAAGATTAAGCATGTACATCTTGCAATAAAACCATTACATCTAGCATCGAGCGATATGAACTTTCAAACGTCAATGGGTGCATTTACAGAAATAATTTTGCATTTTTGTTGTCAATACTGTCCATCCAGAAGTCATGTCCTGAAACACACATATTTTCTGAGGGTATTGCAAACCTTTTATCCAAAGAGGCACGAGAAGTAATTACTAGATACAAACCTATAGTCATAAGTCTAGCGAGATACCGTATGAATCATTTTCAATAGACAACTGTAGACTCTCCCAGATTAAACCTTTTCACTCAAGTATTTGAACTGAATACCAGATTGATTTTACATTGTTTATCAGCAGACATGCATTAGGTTAATTTTTCTGACATTCTTTGCATCCTCAATTGTACTTTCAATATTCTTATTCGTGCCACAACCATCATAAGGAATATCACGATTTTAATTGCATTGTATCTCCAATC
This sequence comes from Mya arenaria, assembly GCF_026914265.1. Lineage (NCBI taxonomy): Eukaryota > Metazoa > Mollusca > Bivalvia > Myida > Myidae > Mya > Mya arenaria. Next base: position 20,020,175 of record NC_069137.1, read on the forward strand.
TCACAAATTCACGCAACGTTGTAACAAAATGAAAAAGGGCGCTACTTAAATAGAACGGTATCACTGTACAACAATAGTACTTTCCCTTTATAATAAAACCCCACACGTACGATGTCCTTGTAAAAATGTGATAGTATCGTTTCGAAAACAAATTTTTAACAAACACTTTTTTATCAAAATAATCTAATTCCTGTTTTCTAATCTTCAGATGTCATTTTTTCTTTCCAAATACATTATATAAAAAATCTAAATTATATTTTCTTTCTGTCATAATTCACAGACATTTAGTGACTCGCCACGTGCAGAATTGTTTGACCTTTAGTAATAAAACCATTTTCGAGCATGCCATCTACAGTTCCTGAGCAAAATTCAAATTTAATAATGCAGATTTCTTATTGTTAGAAGTTAGAAGTCTATATCCGTGCCCGATAGTAACTATAACATCAAAAGTTCCACCAATAGTGTTCCAACAGTCGCTTTGATCATGAAATACTTGACTATACCATTGACTAGTCTTTTGCCCGATGGATGTCTTGTGTTTCAGGCTTTTCCTCAGTGTTCGTATTTTTAAAAGATCTTCATTTAAAGTTCTCTAGCTGAGTATCAACTATTGTAGTAACAAACCAAATGCCTGAACAATGTCTTCCTTATCCTTGAGAGACTACCTTGCTCTCCAACACGTGACATTTAACTCCTATTTGCGGCGACCCACTGTGGCCAGGTTCAGACTCCTTTTTCGATACTCCGTCTTCTATGTTGCCTGCAAAAATAACATCGCAGAGAAATATATTATGTAAAAAGAACTACTCCAACTTCAAATGTTAGAAATGAAAAGTTTATAAGAAACGCTGTTATTCTAAAAGATGTGGAATACACCCTACTTGTTAGAAAAAGCGCGAAGTCACGCGAAATTGCTCTGTTATTTTCGATAAATTAGTAATGTTTTATAGTGTTTGTTCACACAAAATTCATATGTGGATTTAGCATTTTATGTGTGCTATGTGAGAATGGATGTTTTAGAAACAGAGGTTGGAATATAAGTGAGTTATTTAAGTTTTATAATTTCCCTTTGTTTCAATTGGAATACTAACTTGTGAAAATGTGAAACCGTGACAAGTGTTCAGTCAAACGGACTAGAAATGGATTTTGGTGCGGAGAGAATCAATTTCTAATTATCGGATTTAGCCACGGAACAGGTTGATCGGCGTGACCCCGAGACCGTTATAACCAAACACCGAGGATCAATGGCTAGAGGATCATGCATGTGTGACAGTGATACGAGACTGTCCAGTCATGTGATCAAAACAGTCACCATTGTGACAGTGCGATACTGACGTTATTGGTTTGGAAGACGTCGACTTCCGGGTCGTCGAGGAATATCGGAAACTTGTTCAATTGTACCGAGACTATTTTAGAGACATGTGTGTACAGTATATCTTAAGGGAATATGCATCGAGTGAGAGTGACCTTGATCGTATCAGACGCCAGTACTTCGAAAATCTGAAAGAGGTCAGTGGAGATTTCCCGTTTGGTCAGGACGCAAGCTGAAGAGGCGAATGGCTTCGCGTTTGTGTGAGCCGCTGGCTGTGCGGTTAGCTCAGAACATCTTCAGCATTATTGAGGTGACTGAGGGTGGTGATTTTAGTGTTCTTAAATCCATGATAAGTGTAGGTAAAACGCACCGCGTGTCCGTCGCCCAGCAAGAAAGAGTACACCGACTTCGCGTCGGATTCCTTATCTTAAAGACACTGTTTCATCGCTACTTTTAAAGCAAACATTTCATGCCAGTGAAAAACTACGATCAGAGCAGATGAGTGCATTAAAATAATGCTGGAAAAATCAAAACGGACATTATTGAATGTAGTGACTCGATCTGTTCATATACATCCTCTACGCTAGGAGCTATGATAAATCTTACAAGCTCTGTTGTTGGCAGGAAACAGAGGTGGAGGATAGAGTGAGACATACGGAGGTATTTCTGGATGATGAGAACAAAGTCACTGTCGCCACTGTCTCAACCTGAAATGACGTCATGGTGCTCGTCGATGTACATATTCCAGACGACAGATAGGTGCTAGATGACGACTGCGTGAAAAATATAGACACTGAATCTCACATTGAAGGGAATCTTATTCCGGTGATAGTGACACATCGCAGTGACGACAACTTCCGGTTAGTGGAACGCAAGCGTGTGGAACGATACTGCATCTTTGGGCTCAATTCTAAGTTAACACTGATGTACTGGCCAACGTGATTGAGAGTAAGGGACCGACTGTTAAATCAATGAAGGTGTTTCCATTAAGAGCCAATCGCCAGAGGGTGTTAGTTAAACTAACTGTTGTTTCAGGCGAGAGTTCAAATTGCGTGCTTATCGATGGCGTTTGGCCTGATTATGTGAGCTGTAAACCATGGCGGTCACGTGAGCCACGTCGACATGATTCACATACACGTCAAGTGAAGTCGCGTGACGGAGAAGAGCGTCGATGGTCTTCGCGAGTGGGCGATAACGCAAGCAAAAACCGAAGATTCACGTAGAACATCATATGAGATTCCTCCTAGACTCCGTGGGGCGACTCATAGGCAATCTGAAGGACGTTATCCTGGCGACCGGCAAGACTACGGACGAAAAGTGTGCGACAATAAAGACAACGAACGTGAGGAATTCTACACGCAATATGACACTAGTCGGCCTCAAGGAAGTCGTTTCAATGTGTTGTCGATATATGTTGACTAAATGTGGGTATTAGGTTAGAAAAGTGTTATTAATCGAACATGGCTGTTATCATTAATTACCTGATAATAATGTCTACATTAAGTATTAGCCTCTTACCATGGAACTTAACCGGCATCATGTCTAGTGCCGCGTACCTTTGTGATGTACTGACGGGTGGGGATACTGATTAGTGATATATGTGGACTCTCAGAACATGGAATCGATCTCAAGCGATTACAGACACCATACGATTTGCAAAAACCGAGATTGAATAACACTAAATTAGGTAGAGGCTGCGTATCAATTATGTGGCATAAACGTTATGATAATTTCATTTTGCCTTTAAGTATTAATGATGACAGCATCGCAGTTTTTCAGTTTCAAATCATACCGGGAAAATATGTTTTTATCTTCCAGTTGTATTTACCTTGTATAAACCACTCTATTGAAAAATATGAACAGTATATTGCACGCTTATATGATTTATATTTCATGTATTGTGATAAAGGTGCGACAATTTTCATGGGGGATTTCAATGCTAATCAGTTAAGAATCAGAGACAAAATGCTTTACAAATTCATGAATGATTGTAATATGTGCGCTGTTAACATGCTTAACTCTTGATTAGGCTCTGTAGAAACTTTTTATCATATGACGGCTGCACTACGTCAACTCTTGACTATATTTGTATGCCATTAGAAATAGTTGATTGTGTTGTGCATTGTGAAGTTGCGGATGACAATTGTTTGAACATGTCAAGACACAAACCTATTTTATGCTCTTTATGTTTTGAAAATGTTGATATGCACTTAGATGAAAATGAGTTGTGTAATTGTATTAATTGGAAAAATGTAAATTTAGACCACAGGCAGTTATATGAATATGTGTTAATAATGATTTGGGGTTATTGAATAAATCAAATGGCGTAGATATGTTTTATGATTCATTATGAAAAGTTATTCGTGAAAATGCAAGGAAAACGTTGCCTTTTAAGAGTTTCGGTCATTCCTAAAACCATATTGGGATGGGGAGCTGTCCATTTTACATAAAGATATGCAGCGGTCACGTGATGCATGGTGTAGGGCTGGGCGGCCCCGTGATACAACAGACCATATATATGTAAAGTATAGAACTGAGAAAGCGTTGTTTAGAAAGAGACACAGATTGTATATGGAACAATATTTACTTCGTTTAAACAGTAAACTAGAACTTTCAGCTGAGACGGACTCGGTTTACTTTTGGAGAACTATTAATGCTTGAAAGAAACAATCGAAGCTGAAATTAGTGGATGGACTGAATTTCAATTGCGTTGCCTATAGAAATCGGAAGGATATTGTCGAACAGTGGGGATACTACTTTAAAACTCTTTATATGTTTCTTCCGAACAAGAGGATTTTGATAGTGAATGGAAACAGACTGTTGAAATGATGAGTGTTGATCAGGCTTTAGAAAGACTCATACTTGACCCGGAAGTTACGATTTCACCGGAAGTGTTTGCCGGTTGTATTAAAAAACGCTACCGAGGGGAAGGCCTGTGGGCCGAATAAAATAAGTCATGAACTCTTGCTATACGCTCAAAAAACAATAGTTAAACCCCTTTCGGTATTGTATACCGCTATGTTGAGACTTGGTTACATTCTTGATGAAGGGGCACTTAATTACGTTGCACAAAGGTGGAAATAAACGGAAAGATGACCCAAATAACTACAGGGCAATAACTCTGTCATCCAGTATACTAAAGATAAATGAATGCGTTTTACTGGAGCGGTGTAAAGAAACAATTACTAAAAAACTGAAAATACTTCAAGGTGGTTTTTAACAGCAGCTAGGATGTATTATGACTAGTTTTTCATTGAGAGAGTGTTTACATTTTGACAGAGAGTTCTCATCCCCCGTTTATCTTTGTTTCCTTGACGCCCGTCAGGCCTTCGACAGGGTGTGGCACGACGGCCTCTTTTTTAGACTGCTGATGTTGAACCGATACGAAGAAATTTCAGAATCGACCGTCGAGGGGAACACGATACTAGCACTACGGAACATGTACACGGGCGTTACGAGTCGTGTGAGGTACCGGGGGTTATATTCGGAGGAACTTCCGGTACTACAGGGGACCCACCAGGGAGGTAAGAGTTCGTGTCTACTGTATCTGGCCTGTATTAACGGATTGGTTGATGAATTGGCACGAAGTGGAAATGGATTGTGCATTTATGACATCAATATGAGCGCACCTACAGTAGCTGTTGACATGGTACATTTAGATTCCTGTGTAACTAAAAAAATGTGCAGTTGTCGTATTCAATACAAAATGCATACCAACAAGTACTATACAGCCTTCATTCTTCTTAGAACAAGATCCGATACCAAGGTGTGTAAGCTATATGCCCTTAGGCATAGAGTGTAATGAAACACTCTCGGTACAAGATTGTTTTAAGAACGCATGCATCAAGTTACGTGGGGCATGTATGAATATTTGCAGTAGTGGCATCGACCCGGGCACCATCAGCGCAAAGACATTAAGAGTAATATACACATCAGTTATCTTACCAAAAGCTCTTTATGGCTGTGAGCTCTGGAATAGCTATTATAACAGGATATCAAGGGACTGCGCATCATTTCTGCATGAAACACATGCAATGGTTTCAAAGGAACATCTCTACCAAATATGTGTTGATGACGCTTAATATGGCATCCATAAAATCTATTAAAGACTTTAAAAAGCTTCAACTTTTGTCGAATGGAAATCTCATTGGAAAACTTGACTTTAAATGCAAAAAAAAACATATTTCTAAATCATGTTTCAGAAACAAAAAAAATATCTTATTAGTATTACCGAACTCATTTCAAAAATAAAAAAAAATAAAACAAACATTGGGTGAAAAACAAAGAAAATAAATTGCAAAAAATCCTAATTTGCAAACTTAATCCAGATGCTGTAATATCACAAAATACTAATATTCCTCGTAGAAAATTAAATTCAAATAGCGAACAGTACCATATAAAATATAAACGCACTACCGTATTTAACTATATTAACTCTGAAAATAAATACATTTATGTTTATATGTATTGCTTTATCCTTTAGGAAGAAAAACAACAACAAATAAACACAGTTAGTTTTAGTCAAAATCTAAATTCGAGTTATCGCTGAATTTGGCTTGTTTTGTTCGCAGTTGATTTTTAGTTATTCTGAGGTCGATGACTTATAGAGCCTTTTTTCGATGTCTTTGTAAATATACAACTAAGGGTTAGCTTCAAGAGAAGATTGTTGTAACACAATAAGTATCATGACCTTTCATAGATACAATACAATTCACAATTCTTTATTATCATTTTTTAAAAACACACATTTCTTGCAGAAACTAGTAAGGTCAGAGGCTTGTGGAAGGATTTCCAAGAAATAAACCTGATATTGGAGTTACAAAACAGAATTGAATTTATCCGGCTGATAAAAATCAGTATCTGTTTGTTGTACGCCTTGCTGAACAGAAGCGGACGACAACACCATGGCTCACAATGTGACAAGAGTACAATATTGATACTCCTTTTTCGATCTGGTGTTGAAGCAAATGCTGGCCCTGGCCCTCCAAGAAATTGGAAAGGTATTTCTGTTCCAATCTGAACATTAATTCACATGACGATACGATATGACTTATCTACTGCACATATAACTGTACCAGATATCCGAAGATCAATAAGGAACGGTCTTGATAAACATATTATATTTTGTTTAGCCTAATTATGCTGTTAGTCTCAGAAATAAAGTTCATTGTAGGTGAGATGCTAATTGTTCATTTGTTCAATTGTTCGATTTTGGAGAATTGCCAATATCTAACATTTCTTCACCATAAGGTTATAAATGCACTTTCACACTTTATCAGTTAAATAAACAACGACGCCTTGCGGTTCATCCAACCAACTTGAACGTATGCTTTTCTTTGAACGAAACGCCAGCCCTTTACTGCATCATATAATAAACCATAATTTTTTTTACAGATCTCCCAACAACTGTTAGACACTTAGGGATCTTATCAAGCCAGATTGCTAATGGCTGGGGGTATTACGCTGACCGTCTGGGACTCACAGAAGATGACAGAGATGTCATTGTCGCTAAGTACCCACGAACACAGATGCAGATCTACCACATGCTAAATCTGGCGGCCCTTCTTCGACCACTCATGACTATGAGAACAATGCTGATAATATTGGAAGAGTGCGCAGAAGAATTCGACGATATGGTTGTCGCATGGGAAACCGCTTGAAGATTTTTTTGGTACATAATACACTTTACGCCAAAATTTGTATCTGTTTGTTGTATGCTGTTTAACAGGAACGAATAAGTGTGTTTATTTATTTATAAATAATTCTAATATTTTTTTAAGATTTATTGTTTGTTGAAAGAAATATGGTTCGTAGGTTAAACAAATTTTAAAGAGCAAATACTGATTCGGAGGAAACTTTCAAACATGGTGACATCACACGTAAGCTCATGTGAAGAGTTTTTATGTGAAATAAACTTACACCAAAATGTAACAAATACCCTCTTTCTGTTTAGCTGATGTCGAGGAAGAAATCCAAATAGCGGTTCAAGCAAATGAAGGAGATGGGGAAGGCCAAAATGATGCTTCAAGTCGGGGTCTCAAACGGATATCCAACTTTGAGTCAGGGGAACCTTCTGTCAAAATACAGCGAATATAGGCGTAGAAAGTGAATATGCAACGTGCATATAAGTAGTCAGAAGTGATGCAAAGCAATACGTATTACCTAGGCAGTGAGGTCGCAACAAGTATCTAACTAGGTTGCAAGGATTCAATGAGAATATAAACTCATCAGCGAGGGTAACTGACGATTTGTTACAAACGTGATATAATAAGTGACTAAGTGCATTATGAACGCAATGGTTATGTTAACATCGGCTAGTGAAGGCACATAGTTGTTCCGAAATATAGTAATTTTATGTATAAAGTAAGTGATAAAAAATCCTAAATGGCGATGGATGATCATAACAAATTCTATAAGAGAAGTGTCAGTATACGCTATTGGTTTTCAATATAAAAAAAATGTACAAATATCATCTGAGTTGTTATTGGATTTCAATTTAAAGGTATACAGGGAATGTAATAATGTACATATTGCTTTGTAAATAATCTCGTTTTTGTTGTTCTGTAGTGTTCTGAATACCAGTTTTACGATCTGCTCTGGTCGTTGATAATTTGATAAGTTCTTTTTATTTGTGTAACATAAATACGTCCATGGATCCAAACTGTGCTGGCCTGAATGAAAGTCAATATATGAAACCTACTGATCATAAAACAGTTCTGAGCTTTCGGCTCATTGTCTCTAGTTTTTATTGCTTAATAGACTCTGTTTGTAGGTAGTTATGTTAATACGAAGCTTGCGATTATTGTTAGTATTTGTGATTTCAGTGTCATTGGCTCATAAAATAAATGACATATACCTTTTGCAGCAGCTTATTGTTGCGTAAATTGTCGCCCACACAATATATACATTGCGTTATCTGCAAAAATCAATGAACATACCTTTAGCGTATAAAATTATGATGTGTATTAAAGAAAAAGGACAATACTTATAGTTTCTATATAAAGCATATCCTTTTCGACAACCAAATATAACATGAAAATTGTATGCATTTTATCTTTTAAAAATGACGCAAACTTTGCAGCGATTAATGGCTATGTTGGTAAACGTTTGCTTTTTCTGTCCTCGAATCAAGTAAAATGATAAACTACTACATAGTGATTCAACAGGCATCCATTTTGCTTGTTTAAAATAAATCCATAACGTAATTTTGAGAAAAAATCAGACATTGCGGTTTTGCAGTCTTCAGTTCTTAAGAATGCCGTATTCAATGACGCGATATGATATATTGACTGTCGTATTTTATGAATAAAGTTCTCAATATTATTCATCATTGTCAAGGAATCTGCAAGTTGACTTCGTCTGCAAGAAAGTAACTGCAAAGATAGCCCTTTTAAAAAGACTAAATTACTTTTTTAACGGCCCAATGAGACAATTGTTTTATAAATCAAATATACTTCCCATGTTTGACTATTGTTGTAGTGTTTGGGGATAAGTAAGCAAACGCATATGAAACGAATAACCATGATTCAAACAAGAGCTGCAAAAAATATTTTCTTTAAGCCTATAAGAACGCCATCACATGACTTATTTAAAAAAATGGCTTCAATTTGAATACCGTTCAAATGTAAAACGAGTGTTATGGTATATAAATATATTAACAATCTTACAACGAGTTATATAAAAGACATATTAAAATATCGAACAATGAAAGATTTAGATTACGATCTTAAACGCATTATTATTATTATTATTATTATTATTATTATTATTATTATTATTATTATATTATATTATTATTTTTATTTTTATTTTTATATTATTATATTTTTTTATCATATTTCACCTCATGAACAAAAAAGGAAATACTTTTATTTCTAAGCAACTCATGAAATATAGATTTGATGCTAGCTCGGTGAAACATATTACACAGAAACAAACTATTACTTTCTATATTATCGTAATATATAATGTCACGTATAATACGATCAAACAGACACTAGTTTTCCAGCTGGGTGCTGTCAAAATATTGCTGCATAGCTGGATAAGCTTATCTTAATACTTTGTACAATTAAACACTTCTTCAACAGTGTTATATTGCTTTAATATGAAGCTGAAAAATATAATTTTCCTGCGGATTCCGTTGGATTCAGGGTTAATAAAATGATCACGTTGTTAAGGCAATTAATACAGTGTTATAACATGAATTTGCTGATTTCATAATACATTGAAACTGGCATGGACGTGCCCAGTACTAAAACATATAAATATTAAAACTAAAGGAACAAATTAAGTAAACAACATACAGTTGGGAAAGGCTCTTCCATTACATTTCACACCAGGACCGAAGCTCTGCCCTCAAAACGGTTTGGTTTTGCAACTCTGTACTACCTCAGTAGGTGGTTAAGTGCAAAAAAGTGTTACTTTGCTCCAGTATACCAACCCCTGACATAGCAATGCTATATACATCGTACGTCATTTGGGATGCATTGTCAGCAAAGAGCAAAACACAATCCTCGATTTTATATATAAGTATAAGTTTGAATTCTTCATTTGTAGAATTTCAGGAAATGGACAATTTGTACATTTCTGGCACCGTACCACATACGTTTCCTCTTCTAAAGCTTGTGGGGTACCCTCGTTTTTGTATTTAGCACCAGCAATAGTACGTAAGCAATTATAACTGAACCCTCGGCTACATTCAAAACAAATCTGGACTTATCGACGTTTACTTGGATGATAACATTTTTATCGTATTCAAAGTTTTAAGCATGCATATAGGTATCCGTACAAATCAGTTTGTTTAATACATTTTTAAACGAAAATTGCACCTATTATTCAAAATGAATAAAATTACTACACATACATATCGATTTAATGATAAGGCCCCGGGTGTCCCGGGAGGGGTCCTTTCTTTTAAAAGTGTATATGGAATTTGGTCGTCTAACAAATAACAAAGGAATAACAAAGGAGAAACAAGAACTTCCTACCTGAAATAAACTGTTTAAACAAAAAAGTGTACCTTATATTGAAAAACGGTTACTGCACATACCCATCGCTTGAATAATAAGGCCCCGGGGTCCTTTACATTATTTTTTTATCTACTATGGAACATGCATGTCCTAAAATATCAAATGAATTAAAAAGGGGGGAAAGACGTGGGACTAAAAACTGACAATGCGCTATAAATGCAATTGTATTAGCTTACATTTAAAACATACAAACAGGTCAAGTATATTTATAGTAGTACAACTAGAATAAAAATAGAACTCTGAAATAGAATAGATGTACAAAATATTACCCGTAATCTACGAATCTCCGATAAAATAGTAATACTATGTTAATTTGAAATTTAGCAAATTATTTGTTCATGATTCTTGAACACTGGTTTTGTGGTTAAACAATCAAGAAGGTATTAAAATCTTAAAAAGACCTTATATTATGTATAATCAGAATTAATCAAAGTATTTGTTTTTTAAGTTAAAGGAAGCAATAATTTACGCACACACATTTTCTCAAATGTATTGATTTGCCTTTGAATATGACATTTTTATACAATTCATAAACTGTACACAGCAAGAAAATTGGAGCATTAATGTTTAATATAAAATTACAATGAAAATAACTGGACAAACCAAGTAACCAATTTATAAAAAGACCCTATTAAAAGGTACAATACTCAGACCCTGAACGAAAAAATACACACCGTCCAGTAACCCATAAAGGTCTTACACTCATCAACACAATCTTATCAAATACGCCTTTGAACGATTAGCGGAACTTGGGTGGTTTTTAATATATAACGTCTGTTTATCTAATGGTCATACATCGTTGACTCCATTCACACTATTGGTCAGTTATTTATATCGTTGACGTCATCGATGCAATACTCTTTCAAATATTTTCGTCTCTGGAACTATGTGATCTGCAGGTTTTCTCATAGAAATTAATAAGCATTCTCGGCTGTACGTATTTTATTTGAATATATGAGCTTGTTACAAAAATGTTAACCTTATAAATTTAACTACCTTGATGCTAACAACGTTCAACACTCTTAACAATCATTCGATGGTTGATGTTATGTTGTTTTATGATGTTTTATGATGTTGAATTTGATTTCTTTAGTCTTCAGTCTTTAAACAGGTCCCAAAATCACGAAACCTCTGAACTCTCTAATAGCACGATTTAGCTAAGCTAGAGTTGTTGTGTTTTTTTTCTAAAATTCGCGTAATATATACATTTTTAAGAGATTTTAGACTTCAAATCAAAATTATTTTAATGATTATCCCGTTAACCATATTTTCATTGTCAAAACCAAATTAAAATATTATTTCGGCTGATCAAATTCAGCAACATAAGCATTATAGGAATTAAAGTTTCGAGATATTGGGGCCAGGGACCATATTTATAATGCATCTTAAGAGTGTTCCTAGTGGATTTCGTAAATTTTTAAATTTTTCATAATTAAATTGCAAGAAATGCATAAGTGTTTTTAACATTAAAGTATTTTGTTTTTCAATAAGGTCAATGAAAATAATATTATTTTGAAAACCTTTATTTTAATTTCATATGACTAAAGAGATACTAAAATTAAGTAAGACTTAAGTTAAGAAATGACTTCTGGGACCGTTTCAATAAAACATATTAGTCGATTTTAGTCGTAAATTGATATCATCTTAGTACCAAAGTTCCATCATTTTGCTTCTAATTTGAGTGAAATGAGCTTTATACCATAATTAAAGATGAACACAGAGATGAGGAAAATAGATATACAATATGCTGTATTGCCGTTTGTGCCCTTTATACAGATTGAAGATAAGTTAAATTATGACTGAAATCCTTTCTTGAAACGGCCCCCATAAGTTTTATGAATACCGCCCCTGGACATGTGTAAAAGGCAGGCGACTAGGCATGTCCCTGTAGTTACATCCACTTATTCCAACTGCTTCTTAAATATGTTTAATGTTTTTGAAAGAAGTCGCCATTGTTCTGCTTATTTCATTTCTCGTTGTCATCCTGGACTTGAAGCGACCGGAAAAGATCGATAACTTTGTCCTCGGACGTCATTTTCTCAGTGACGTCATTGGTCAAGTCGAGATTTTTCATCAGGTCAAATAGTTCGTGGATGGATTCCACTTCGTAGACAGTTGTTTCTGAATCACAACAAGAACATCATAACTATTCCAGAATGTTAAGCAATCGTTTGATGGCGATATGTACAGTGTGTGTATACCACGTGATGAATTGCGTCATAAATGATTCATCGAAAGGTAAAATTTGACTTCCAATAAAGACATTAAACAAAGATCACTTTACTATTTCCTCACCATTTCAAATCAATCTTAGCGCAGTCTACAGAGCCAATCATTTGGTATTTTACCAGAGTTTGTTTTCAGAGGCGGGGCTCTTCAAGCGGCATGCACTTCAATTTTTTAAATTTAAAATGGTGGAAGGAAATAACAGTTATCTTATTTTAAGCCGTTATTCAAACCAACTCATTGCCTCCAGACGTAGCATTTAAGACGTCATTTATCATGTGGTATACATACACCGATGTTCTACTTTTGATTCAATAACGAATTAATAGTAGATGCATGGACATGTTATTATTCGTACTTAGCACGCCTTTTGTTATTATCACGACATAACAGTGACTAATTTAAACTGAACAAAATAAATTTCATGTGCTCAATATGTGTTTGTTTTTAAGGTAAGATTCCGTATATACGGATTTATTTTAGCTCGTTTGTGACGACATCTAAAAGCTTCACTCGCGCGTCCGTTTCCTTGGCAGAAACCAGTAGTGTGACCTTTCTGAAAGACCATGAGAAAGCAACATTAATGGGGATCGAACCCACTATCTGTTAGGTGAGAGAGGGGGACACATATACCACCAGATAACTCTCACTACTTAAGTACTTTTTGATGAAAATGATTTCAAAATAGCTTTATACATAAACAACCGTACACGCTTACCATTGGTGGATCTTGTTTCTGCAAGTGATGCCACGTGTAAGTCACGTGACTCCAACATCTGGGCGGCTCTCTCAGCCTCGATGAGGGGAATACGGAAGCAGGCTATTTTCAGATGAAGTTTAAATTGGTGAATCTGAAATTTAGTACGAAAAACATAAATTAGCTTTGTCTTTTACATATAGCTGGTGTCGTTTCACAAATATTAGGGACCTTACTGACAAGAGAAAATGCCAATATATTTGTTTTTATTTAAATAGGTTTTGAAATAATTATAACAAACTGAATATGCCGATAACAATGGAATAATACGCCCATATAAACTATTAAGACAAGACTAGCCATGACACCAACAATATTGCAAGGGTATTTATGTTCAATACTCAAAAGGGGCAAGAAAGCAATATTTGAATTAGACATGCTTAGCTGAACTATACAACTTTTATGAAATCTAATAGTACATTTTGACTTATAGCACAACAAAAAGTAACAATGGCTTATATTAACATACAAAATTATACATAGGTAATCATTTGGAAGAAATAAATAGTTCATTTATGTCGCTTTTATTTTTAATAATGTAAACTTTATTTGTTTCCAGTTTTAGTGCAATGATGCATTTGATTATGAAACTCAATGATCACACAGTTTTAAAACTCCTGTTCTATTAGGCAGACTGTGTGTGATGTTCATAGTCTCAAACAATGACTGCATCCTATCTTTGAAAAGTTTATGCATCATGTGCTCTAAATTGTATTCCTCCGTCTGCAAATAAAGTTGCAATTTCTTCACTGCCACAGTCGCGAGATATAACAACGTTGTATCATGGTTATTAAAATGTTATATTCATGACTTTGGTACGCATGCTGCTGTGGTATATGATGGAAACAAGAGTTCAATACAAAGAAGAAGAAATTAACAGGTTTAAAATATGTCACTAGCCAATATGTTTTAAGTATGAAGAGACCCCGATATTTAAACACACAAATTGACTTTTTTAAGGTGTAATTTTGAGTTTAAATGCTTATGCTAAGCTGTAAGATTTTCTGTAAGTTTTAATTGAACATTTCAATTAATGTCAAAACAAGTACAAATACAAATGGCTTAAATAAACAAGGTTTAGTATAAATGATCTAACAATACATTAAAATTTCTTCACAGTCACAGTCGTGAAAAATATGACGTCATAGATAACAGGAAGTATGAACCTGAAGGTCAGGAAAACCAACAAGACGAGCACATATTTTTTTCATTACTATTTGATTTACATAAAATTTATCTGGACAACAGGAAATGACGTAATTTATAAACTGGAAAAAACTAATCTTAAGGTCAAGGACACCGACAAGGCGAACACATATGTGTTTGGTGTGCAGGTTCACGTTGTATACTTCAAGACAGACACGCGCAAACGTTCGAAGCCCAGGAACGCCAAAACAAAGTGCAGGGGGATGCTTCACTGAATGGTCGAAAACATAAATATTACATGATTTAATGAAAATCTTTCCATTTCTTCTGCACTTACAAGTTTTGTCAGACACACGGTCATTTTTAAAGGTGTTTAAAGAAAAACTAAACTAGGTATGCCTATGTTGTCCTGTAAGTGCACTCGCTTCTCACTAAGGCGACCCAGGTTCGATTCCAAGCCCTGTTGAGTGTGGTTTGGTTAGTGTTCACTAAGCTTGTCAAGTGGGTTTTCTCTGTGTATTCCGGTTCCTCCGAAACACAATTCTACCCTCTTGCGCATCATCGTCCCAACGAGAGTGACTTAATTAAAGTTATCATAATTTTCTTATCATCGTTATAAAATGAATAATGTTTAAACTATTACACTAATGCTTATGTGAAATCTCCTTGTAGAACAGACGATGACCGTTGAACGTAATAGTCAACTCGAACCCGTAGATGGCGGGAATGTAGCCAAACGATACACAAGCTGTATATAGAACAAAACAACGTGATGGTCAACTCAAACCCATAAATGGAAGGAAGGTAGCCAAACGATACACATGCTGTATATGGAACAAAACAACGTGATGGTCAACTCGAACCCGTAAATGGAAGGAAGGTAGCCAAACGATACACATGCTGTATATAGAACAAAACAACGTGATGGTCAACTCAAACCCGTAATTGGAAGGAAGGTAGCCAAACGATATATATGCTGTATATAGAACAAAACAACGTGATGGTCAACTCAAACCCGTAATTGGAAGGAAGATAGCCAAACGATATATATGCTGTATATAGAACAAAACAACGTGATGGTCAACTCAAACCCGTAATTGGAAGGAAGATAGTCAAACGATATATATGCTGTATATAGAACGAAACAACGTGATGGTCAACTCAAACCCGTAATTGGAAGGAAGATAGCCAAACGATATATATGCTGTATATAGAACAAAACAACGTGATGGTCAACTCAAACCCGTAATTGGAAGGAAGATAGTCAAACGATACACATGCTGTATATAGAACAAAACAACGTGATGGTCAACTCAAACCCGTAATTGGAAGGAAGATAGTCAAACGATACACATGCTGTATATAGAACAAAACAACGTAATGGTCAACTCAAACCCGTAAATGGAAGAAAGGTAGCCAAACGATGCACATGCTGTATATAGAACAAAACAACGTGATGGTCAACTCGAACCCGTAATTGGAAGGAAGGTAGCCAAACGATACACCTGGTGTATATAGAACGAAATAACGTGATGGTCGACTCGAACCCGTAATTAGAAGGTAGGTGGTCAAACAATACGCATGCGAATATAAATAAGCCTACACACATTTGAATGATTTATTTATTTGTAACGTAGAAATGTTCAATTACCATTTACGACATAATAACATCTGAATATAATTTTCTACGTTTGAGTAAAAAGAATTAGCTGGAAATTATTTGTCCTTGTTTATAACCAAATAACACAAGGTGGTGATTTATAAGCACGAGTTATTCGTGTGCATATGCATGTAAAGGCATTCAGGTTTGGGGAACCGATACGTTCACATCGATTAAATTGATGGTTAAATTTTACAAGAAATTTATTTTCGTGAAAGTTTCTGTTACTTTGCAATTTCATGATATGAATGAACAATTTGTTTTCATTTGTCTTCAAAAAACATAGCGATGTAATATTCATTTGTACAACTTGATAAATACGTAAACAAGAATCATGAAAATGATATATTTTCTATACATCATTATTAAGGAGCTTATGGATGATAAGGCCCGACATTTAGTGGTACGAGACAAATCCTGTAAATCTGGATGACAATCAGACAGAGGTTTCCCAGAAGGAGGGTTTATCTCAGTTTTTCCTCGGCCAGTCGACCACGTCTGTAAGCTCCATTTTTTGATCATGTTGTTACCTAGACACACTTTGCTCATGTTGCAAGTTCATGCTTTCCATGATAATCTGTTTCCCAAGTGGTTCACTGAGACTACCAATAAACGAATATTGATTTTGTTGTGTTGTGGAGGTTATGCAGGGAAATCAGGAATAAGTTTTCCGCTATCGAACTATGGACTGGAGGATTTTTTTCGATATAGATTAAGAAGGACACGCGAGCAAATTCCATGAATCTTAATATCAAAACGAACTTATCCCAATGCAACACTGTACTACTTACGATTGAACCGGAAGTGGAACTTCTTGAAGATAAGATTGATACGGAAAGTGTGGCTGATGCAGCATTTGCAGTAGAGATGGCGACATGAGCATATCTTGCGGTTGGGACTGTGGTTGTGGTGATGGTGGTGATTGTGCCACCAGCTTAGACCATGGCTGCTTTGGAAAGCTACAAGTATACGTGATGAAAAAATTAGTCTATGGCATTTGCTTTGCATAACAATTAAAGATAGGAGAAAATATTGTGAAGTTGATGGTTGTGGTATTTGTGATGGTTTTAGTTGTTGTGGAGTTGATGGTTGTGGTATTGGTGATGGTTTTAGTTATTGTGGAGTTGATGGTTGTGGTATTGGTGATGGTTTTAGTTATTGTGGAGTTGATGGTTGTGGTATTGGTGTGATGGTTTTAGTTATTGTGTAGTTGATGGTTGTGGTATTGGTGTTGGTTTTAGTTATTGTGGACTTGATGGTTGTGGTATTGGTGTGATGGTTTTAGTTATTGTGTAGTTGCTGGTTGTGGTATTGGTGATGATTTTAGTTATTGTGAAGTTAATGGTTGTGGTATTGGTGATGGTGATGGGTTAAGTTATTGTTTCGGTGCGCCACAAGCTTAGACAATAGCTGTTTTGAGTTGCTGAAATAAAGATAGTGGTTAGAACTTATTGTGTCACCTTTATAATGCAGGCTACTGTGGTAAATACTTTTGTGGGAATGGAAGCAGTTATTTCATAGACCACTGCTAATCTATAATGTAAACTCATAAATCTTATTGAAAAGTTGTCCGAAGTTTTGTAGTACAAAGTAGGGCTTGCGTTGATGTTAGTTTGGCTGATATGTAAATGGCGGTCGTGTTGTCACCAGCTGACATCATGACTGCGATTTGAGATTCAATTCAGAGAATTGCAAACGCAAAATATTACGCAGGCAAAATGTATCGGATGAGTGTTAGTAGGAGGATCTTTAAACACCAACGAAAGTTCAAATTCCTAATGATTACACCTTGAACTAAATAAATACCTCACTGCAACTACATTGGCTGGGAGTGTAGGTTGCTTTCTTATGATCTATGATAATGTTATACCGTTCATTACCATAGCCTCATAAGCATATCGACGAAACATGTTGTGTCAGATGATATCTCACAAGATATGTTTGAGAAACAGCAATATTGATAAGAATAGTATGCAACCCTCCATCATTTCCGATATCTCGTCCCCAATTCTCGAAAGGCCCATCGCGTCAATCAGGATATCAAAATCCACGTCATCATCGGGACTGCCAGGAAAGTCAATGATGTCATCATCGGGACCGCTAGGAAAGTCAATGACGTCATCATCATTGTATGTTACGACGTCATCACTGAACCGTCTTCTTCGACGACTACATAAAGTAATGATATAATCAATGATATAATAATATACTCAAAAAAGCACATGACACATTTTCAATTTGGATCGTAAGGCAGAAGAATGTAACTTGTTCGTCGAGGTCCAGTTTACACCCTTTATTGACGTTTTAATAAAGCTAAATAGGAAATTATCCGAGTCTTATTTCAATGTAGTGCAAGGCGTATAATTGAGTGCATTCAGTTAATAAATATTGTGTTTTATCGTATAAGACAGCCCCAATATTGCAGTGGTAGGGCATTCGCCTTGGGTGCGGAAGGTCATGGTAAAATGCCCGGCATTGTCAAATCAAAAAAGGTAATATGGTACCTGTCCCTCGCTTGCCTAGCGATCGGAATGCTAAGAGTACTACTCAGAGGCGGTTCTAGGATTCCACGTTAGAGGGGGCGTAACTTAGGGGCGTAACATTTTGAATTGCGCCCCTCCCCTTGAACCGAAATTCATTTGGTTTAAAGTGTTGGTTAGGGTTTTTTAAGTACTCCCCCAAATAATTTTAAGGATTTCTAGTTCGAAATGGTGCATTTCGGGCGTATAATTAATTGTTTCTCCTTTGTTGAAATAAAAGTAAATTGGACTAATATAGAGGAGGCATGCGCCGGGTGCCCCCCCCCCCACTCCCCTGGTGCCGCGAGTGGTACTTAGCAAATGGTGTACTTAGTACTATTATAACTCAGGAAAGTCGTATCCTGTGTATCGGTACTTAACACCGAGCACGTTAATGAACCAAGGAGTCTCTTCGAAAATTTCTAGGGTATCGCATCCGGATCTTTTGTATCTCACTCAAGTCTGAAATTGGCTGCGAATATCTGTTAATACTATCAGATGTCACTAATGGCGTTGAAACATTATTGTAGTCGTGATAGCAGCGTCAAGGTGGGGTCAAGACATAATGCAGCCAATGGGCGCAGGCAGACCTTGATAAACTCCAATAAACAAACAAACCAGACAGGAGTTTGTAAGAATAGGTCGGAGCCCAA
Organism: Mya arenaria; assembly: GCF_026914265.1. Taxonomy (NCBI): domain Eukaryota; kingdom Metazoa; phylum Mollusca; class Bivalvia; order Myida; family Myidae; genus Mya; species Mya arenaria. The sequence goes on from NC_069137.1 coordinate 20,039,477, forward strand.
AATTAAAACTTTAGTCTGAGGATTCTTAATGTGTATGCAATAATACACTTCACTTTTAATCGGTTTTAACTTCATAGTAGAAAATTACACGTCAATTTCAAATCTTAATAATTAGTTAATAAAATTATTTATAACTCTGTGAACGACTTTTACTCATGCGCCGTCATACATCCCAGGTTGTTTGCGACAGAAAAATGGCACAGGTAATACAAATGCAATTTAAAAAAAATGAAAATTGATCTTCTTTAACTTAATAAATTAGTCGAAATGTACATACAATGCATAAAAAACTTGAAGATTTATTACTGCAACATATGTTTAATGTAATGTAAGGAACTCTCAATATGTACTTATATGACATGGAACCTGATTAACGAGAATTTTGACATTGTTAAATTGCAGTAATTCAGTGCCAGACAGCTGGCAGGAAGGACCCCTTTGATAAATCTGAAGAACAGAGTAAATATTTTAGATTAAATGTCTCTAAATTGCAATGGAACCAAACCAGGATTTCACAACCATTAGGTTAATGTGGTAATAACGATAAACAAGCATAGGAGTAAGAATTTACCGTCCACATAATCCTTGATGATCTCAAAGAACTCCCTGTTGGTTAAGCACTCAACAAACTTGCAGAGCGAGAACGCCAGACAGGCTTATCAGAAGAATGGATAACCGCATAGCTTTTGGCAATTTCTCAAAATTGCTTATCCCCACTACTTACGAATTTCGCCAACTATGTTTTCTTTAAAGCATAACCATTTTTGTGTCCAAAGTTTTATATTGGACATCTCGTTGATTGCGTTTTTTGTTTGAAATGATGTTTAATTATGTTTGTAACTAAGCTGTATCAATTAATTATCTGCCATTTGTTAAAATAGTTTTCTAAGTGATTCCGTTCCGGTTTTTTTTTTGTTCTCCTAATTTCTAACGTAACTCGCATCATTGTTTTGGTCCGGTAACTTATCATCAGTGTATGCTTAAACTCTGATTGTTTGATATCATTCTACTGTGTTATTTAATTATCAATATGCTATACTCTGCATACGTAATCAAACGGTTCTTTGGGATCCCTAAGATGGTTTAGTTTATCTATATGCATGCCAGTATAACTTTGTAAAATATTTATCTGGTTTGTTTCTTTATGAACATAATTTAATATATAAGAAAAGTGAATAAAACTAGTCTAATAGCACAGTGTGGTGATTGAAATCTTTAGTAAACGTGTTGCTTTCGTGGTGCTGTGTGATTATCCGGAAACATAACCACAATATATATCAGTTTCCATTAACGTTTAATTTAACTAACTTCCTTGGTTTGTCAATATAAAAAAAACCCAGCTAAACGGTTCCTTAAATGCCAAATGTAAAGTTATTAATTTATATTCTTCGGAGCAAATGCTGCCCGACACTTTTTGAAATGGAGTTTTAAAGATATGTGATGGGAACAACTAAATCCAATGCATTTTGGTATATTGTAGCATGACAGGGAGAGATAAAAACACAGTACGTTTGAACTTAGTTTAAATAAAATAATCCATTTAGTCGTTTTGATTTAACATACCCGTCAAATATTACTGTTTTCTCTTTTCATTTCTGTAACAAGTACTATTTCGACGTTTTGGGTATGTAATATGCCTATGTTTTGCTTACCACAACCACTTAATTCAGAAAACAAAATTAAAAAAAACAATATCTTGGCATGTTATTTTATTTTGTTTAAAATACTAGTTTGATTGACTACAAGTATCATAATTCGGATTTCGCATTGTATTATTACTTTCTTAATTAATGAAACAACAACTGTTTAAAAATATAATCATTAAGTTCACACATGACAGCATAAAGAACTGTTACAATCAAATACTTTCTAATGTACCATTTATTAAATGTTCAACTCACTAAAAATACCACAAAGTGTGCATATGCTAACTACACTATCAAAGCAATTACTTATTTTTTGGGGAAACAACACTTGCACACTCAAATAAAAGGTGTTGAAGTATAGCAAGTTTATTTTACTTATGCTAAGTAGTATGCAATATATCGGTCATGACAATACCAAATATTATTCAATCTACTTGTGCTTTAGCGTAAAATTAAAAGGTACGAAATAGAATATATTGCATAGTAGGATATCAGCTTTGATGCATAAGACAGTTTATACAATTTTTAAATTTACTGTTTTGCGGTAATCAAAAATAGTAGATTCGGAATGATTAACTGTCATGTGATTTACATATTGCACACAAGTAGTACTTAAATGTTCACTATTTATATTGTATTGGCATTTTATACAATGATACAACACAAACTACAGGGACAAACCCAGTAGTCGAAATATGAAAAACTGTCTATGCACACAATACAAGGACCTTAACGACAATGAACTAGATTCACATACATATTAACACCATGTTCCCTAATTCAAACACCAGAAACACGCCACATCACATCAATAAAATTATACAAAATATTAAAAAGCAAATCTTTGAAATAATTAGTGTTCATATATAGATATTGTTACAGTATGAGAGGTCTTTGGTCTTAATAAACGTAAGCTATGCAAAATAGATAATTTATGTTCAGGAACGTTAGTATATTCAGTCGTTATGCCATCTTGAGCTGTCGCAGTTTGTCAATGTGTGTTCCCAGGCAGCTGAATAGATGTAGAGTGGACACATTTTGTTTGGAATGCTGGGTTTGTGTTTTGCTAAGTAATTCTTGAAGTCGTCTGATCCTTTTACGAGAGCAGTTTCTAGCATTCGGTAATCATCAGTCCACTGTTCAAAGTGAACACCAATTGTTTTGTACCATTCATCTATTTCGTCAACATTTAGACCGACTTAAGGCATAATCTCAGTTGGATTCCCTAGGCGCTTAATATCCTCTTCCAGGGATTGTACCACGTTCGGTTGATGTGAATGAAATCCCGTTGTGTCTGGTGGGTGGATACTTATGTATGTTCTTGCAGGTGTTTCAAGAGAGACATGGCAGTCCGAATGCAGCCAGTAATACAAGAAACAGTATTTCCCTAGTTGCTTTGTTCTGAAGTACAGTATGTCAAATACAACGAAATACAAGGCATACACAATACTACGATGGAAAAAAAATCTAATAGAAAATGAATTCAACCCCTTCACCCTAAACAAAATGATAAATAAAGCATATTGATGTTTTTGTAAGTTCGTGTTATAAAAACTCTGTTCGGCCTAATTCCTGAGAGGATCATATCATGTTTTATAGGGTCAGATATCGAAATATTGCATGTCATATGTCAATAAGTCACAAAAGTAGGTCGGCATTAGGGGATCGTTTGTAACGCTATTGTCTATAACATATTTCTTTTTTTGTATTTGAATATATTTTTTAAGAGTTTGTAAAAAGATAATTGTATATTTACGGTATGGTTTGTGTTTACAATAATAATAAAAAAAATCAAATGTCGCTAATATTATCCGAACACGAATCTTTGAGATTATCCCTTTAATGAGTGCAAGAAATACTTGAACTTGAATACTTGCAAATACAAACGCCAGGTCTTCAATGTAAATTATGAAGTCCATATTCTCTTTTTGATAATTTGCTCAAGAA